>NW_004955456.1:7394246-7407116 GCF_000276665.1 Chinchilla lanigera | reverse complement strand
CCGGGCGCCCTAGCGGGGAATTTGGCAGGCGCCCACTGGCTGACCCCCTGCGCGCGATCGTGGCCCCAGCGTCTTCGGCTCAGGGTCGGGCCGTTGCCCCTCCCAGGCCTTTGTTGGGCGCTGGTGAAAAGGCCGCCAGGCCCGACCTGGGGTCTCACCTCCGCCAGGCCCACGGGAGGCTGGGGGCCTCTGGACGGGGACAGCTCTGACCTGCCTCCCACCCCGGCGGTGGTTCTCACGGGGACGCCTTTTTCCAGATCGGGTCTGTGGAAGCTCAGACGCAGGGCTGTCCTGCTCTCCTGGGCTACTCCAACCCCCCTCCCGCCCCCCCCGCAGGTGCCACGGCCTCACCATCCGGGCTCACCCTCCGCCTGCCCGGGGCTTTCCGTTGTCCTGTCCCATCACCCAGAGCCGCCGCTGCCCCCCTTCTCCCCAGGGTGTCCTCTTTCGTGTAGTCAGACATCTCTGGTGATGTCTTCAAGGTATTTGTGTTATTGCAGAAGATTTCACGGGGACACGGAACATGTGACTGGATCTAAGACTGTGGTGCACACCGGGAGGGTGGCCAGGCCACCCAGTCCTGGCGGGCGAGGACCGAGGCCTCCCCTGGCGCTCCCTGGAGAGCTGTAGCGGGAGGAGTGAGGGGATCCTGACTTCACCCAGCAGTGCAGACCTCAGAGCCCTTGTCACACCCAGGGCTGGTACAGGCGGAGCAGCAGGCGGAGACTTCTGAAGGGCAGGCCCAGCACATCTGGGGAGCATCCTGATTACCAGGATTGCGCTTCAAGGGCTGATGACATAGAGGCGGCCATGTGTTCTCAGTCGCAGGGTGGCCAAAGATACTCATTTTACATGTGGTCACCTGAAGCCAGGTTTGGGTTCCTTCAGCCATTCATTAGGTCGTCCTACTCCTGGTCACTGGGTCTTTGTGAACTTCTTGGTGAGCTCTGCCATCCTAACTTTTAGTCCCTCCCTTAGGTGGCTCAGTGTGGGTGTCCAATAGATAGAGGAACAGGACCTCTGACCTCCCTGTGCTATGTGATCACCCCTTTTTGGCACTGAAGACCCCTGGTGTTTGCCACCTCCAGAACTCTGTGTGTGTGTGTGTGTGTGTGTGTGTGTGTGTTTTGGACAAACTGATCTCTTGGTCTCCCTGTGTCGTCCAAGCTGGCCAGAACTTCTGGGCTGAAGAGGTCCTGCCCCAGCCTACCAAGTGGCTGGGCCTGTAGGCACCTGCCACTGCACCTGGCTGTAGGGCTGTCATTTCTCTGAGACTCTGGGATTCCTGGTCTCTTGGGGTAGGGTCTGACCCTGGGTCCTTGGAGGCAGTGAGTCCTGTTTGTGGCCTGTGGGAAGGGCTGGCCTGCCACAGGGGCAGTGATCCTGGACGCTGCCACACTTGCTGGGTCCTGCAGGTGCCGCCAAGACAGGCAGAGATGGATGGAGCCAGGGAAGTTGTGGCATAGCTGCTCTGGGACACCGGAGGCGTCTAGAGAGCGACTTCCCTGAGCTCTTTCTGGAAGATGGGACGTAACCCCCAGCGAGCCTGTGGCCTTTTACACTGACCCAGGGCCAGAGCAGCTGAAGCTAGCACCTGGGGACAGCTGGGCTGGGAGCCCCGAGGCAGGCCAGGGCCCACCTCCTTCTCAGCACTGCATGCCCTGAATTCACTGTGTGTTGGGAGCAGAGGGTCACAGGAGACCAGCCTAGAGACTAGGGGTCTTCTGGAGAGCGGCTGGAGGCATGGGCTAAGGGGCCCAGCAGGAAACCCTCCCCGCCCTGATGAGCGGCTCAGGGGGAAGTAGAAATGTCTGTGGTCTCTGTCCACAGCAGAGGAACACCATGGGTGGAATTCCCCAGCCCCACGTGACACGGGAGGCTCCAGGGGCCTCCCTGCCCGACACCTGCCCGGCGTCTCTGTGTCCCCTGGCTGGGAGGCGCTCACACTGGTCAGCAGCACAGTAAACGAAGAAATTGAAGGCTTGGACGCGGACCCTCCTAGCAACTGGAGTGGTGCTGTGTAGTCTGAGAGCTGATGGGAATGCACGGGAGTTGGGGAGCTGCTGCCCTCAGTGACCTGAAATGAGGCGCGGGCACCTCTGCTGGGGAGTGACACCCTCCCCCGCCCCCGCCCCCGCACCCACCGCCCGTTTCCTCCCTGTTTTGTCTTAGCACTCGGCTGTCCTGACTCGACTGGCTCTCGGGTGGGGAAGCTGTCCGGGTAGCTCTTCAGAGGGAGAGAGGTAGGGCTTGTGCTGGTGGTGGCTTTGTCATTAAAGTTCTTATTTTGAGATAATGGGAGAGTCATAGGCAGTTCCAAGAAATAACATAATGGGGTCCCTTGTATCCTGCGCCCAGTGGTAACATTTTGCAAAGCTGGGACCTCAGACACTACATGGATACAATCTGCGTCTGTGCCGTTCCTGTTGCTGGCTGGGACTCCCACCTACCACCTTCCTGGCGAAATGACAGAAACGGGAGATCAGTGCCTCCCCCTTGGTGTTCAACCTCCAGCAACTGCCAGTCTGTTCGCATTTCCCTGATTTTGTCATGTCAGAAATGCCAAATGACAGGACCGTGCGGTATGTCGCCTTTTGGGGTTGGCTTTTTCCACTCAGTGAGGTTCCCTGGAGAGTGAGCCCAGGCTGTGGTGTGTTATCACTGGTTTATTCCTTTCTCTGGCTTCCCCTATAGATGAACCACAGTTGGTTTAACCCTTTGTCCATTGAAAGACATCTGGGCTGTTTCCATTCTTTGGCTATTATAAATAAAGCTGCTAGAAGCATTCGTGTACAGGTTTTTATGAGAGCCTGACTTCTCGTTTGTCTGAGGTAAATGCCCAGGAGTGCAGTTGCTGGTGTGCTTAGTTTGATAAGAACTGGCCAGCCAGGTGTGGAGGCGCACACCTGAAATCAGTGCTGTTGAGGCTGAGGCAGGAGGATTGCTGTGAGTTCAAGGCCAGCTTGGGCTATGTAGTGAGGTCAAGGTCAGCCTGAACTACATAGGGACTCAAAAAACAAAACAGTAAGTCTGGAAAGTTGACAAAGTCCAGTTCATCCATCTCATTTTCTTACGGATCCTGCTTTTTGGTGTGAGGCCTAAGAACGCTGCCTGGCCTAGACCCCAATACTTTCCCATGCATTTTCTTCAACGACATTTTATAGTTCTGTATTTCACATTTAAACCTAGAAAAACCAAATCTATTTTGAGTTCATTTCAGCATAAATTGTAAAGTTTGGGATTTTGTTTTAGAGCTCCAGCCCCAGTGGCCTCCCCGCTGTGGTTTTAGGTGTGCTTTACTTACTGTCCCTGTCCCTGAAGTTTGTTGGGAGCTGTCCTCCCTGCTCTGAATCGTCTGTACCTTTGGACCTGTCGTGTGGCTGCTTCGGGTCTAGAGTCTCCCGCTGATCATAACCCCTCCCCCTGTGTCCTTGTGTGTGTGTGTGTGTGTGTCTGTACCTTTGGACCTGTCGTGTGGCTGCTTCGGGTCTAGAGTCTCCCGCTGATCATAACCCCGCCCCCTGTGTCCTGTCTCATGGACCTGATGGCGGTATCTGCGTTCTAACTGTTGAAACCTACAGGTTGCCCAGGCCACATTGAGCAGGTCTGGGGAGGAGTTTGCCAGTTTATAGGACCCCTCTGCACAGGGTCACCGTCCTCTGGCCAGGCCGCGGGACAGGGATGCCACCCTCGCTGTCCTGGCTGGGCTCTCTTGGCTCCCAGCCCTTCGTGGCTTCTGCTCCAGGGCAGCACTTGGCGTGGGGAGAGGCATCCCCGAGAACAGGGCACCTCCCCTCCCTGATGACCCCTTCCCTACCAGGCCCTGGGGCTGGGCTAGGAAGGGCTCAGGCTGCCAGTTGGGGCCAACACAGTCCTGGTCCCTCTTCCTTGTGCCCGTCTGCCTTGCTGGTCCTGCTCAACAGAGCTGGGCTTGGGCGAGGCCCCTGGTCAGCACACAGGAATGGCCACTGCTCTTGGGTGAGAGAGAGGCCCTGTGGGTGCTGCAGTGGCCGGGTGGAGGCCACCAAGGTCAGCACGGAGCAGAGCAGGGGGACAGTGAGGCCCAGAGTGACCCCTGCAGAGCCATCCCCACTGGGCTGTGTGCCCCCAGGCCAGGCAGAGTGGAGGTGGCCCAGGGTGTGTTAGGGCAAAGGGTGGTACCCTGGGGGGGAGGCTGCCTTGACAGTGGGCGGCTGCTGGCACTTGGACGCAGCCTGGAGGCCTCCCCCGGCTCGCTGAATGGGAGAACAGGCCCAGGAGGCTCTGCAGTCCCCCAGGCCTAACATCCCCACATCAGGGTCCCACATGTGTCCAGTTGGCTGTCCCTGTCCTGTTGGGAACTCTGTGTCAGCAGAGAGGCCTGTAGGAGCAGCACTGCTTGCCCGGCCTGTGTCCCCCGCCCCCGGTCTCCACTGCCCCCTCCTGAGGGCTTCTCCAGACCCTGTCACTAGGCAGGGCGCCCGTCCTGGGTGTGGGCAGGGTGGATAGCATCGGGAGTCCACAGCCTGTCCCGGGGTGACCTGGGCTTGGGGCAGCAGGGCCGGGTCACAGGCGTGTTCCTGGTGTCTGGATGGGCTTCGCAGGTGCCAGCCTGTGCTGCCAGGCCCCAGCCATCTTTCGTGCAGGAAAGGGCCTCCCTGGTGGCCCTGGGGTCCCGCTGCTCTCTACCTGAGCACACGTCCTGTCCCTCTTGCCAGCAGCCAGAGCAGCAGAGTCCCAGATACGCACCGGCAGACCCGGCCTGCAGGCTGCTCTGTCGCCAATGAACTCCATGAACCCCATGAAACCTGCCCTGCCCCCCGCGCCACACGGGTGAGTGTGGCCCCCGGGCTGCCCCCCCAGGTCCCCGGCTGGCTCTCAGCCACTGTGGCCTCACCAGCCAATCTCCCTGCAGTGATGGTTCATTCGCATACGAGTCTGTGCCTTGGCAACAGAGCGCCACTCAGCCTGCTGGGTCCCTCTCCGTGGTCACCACCGTGTGGGGAGTCGGCAACGCGACGCAGAGCCAGGTGAGCCCCGTGCACCCCCAGGACAGGCGGTCAGATCCTCCTCAGGCCCTGGGAGCCAGGAGGCGGTGGCTGGGGTGTGCGAGATGCTCCCCGGCCTCCAGCGCTTGGATGCTGGGGCTTCCACCTGCCTTGGGTGTCGCACCCCGGCCTACAGGAAGGCACCGCCTGCTCCGGCCAGTTCTGGGTTTCACCTGCTGCACAGGTGCGGCTGGTTCCCTCTGGTGATTGCCACTTCCTTGTAGGTTCTGGGGAACCCCATGGGCCCTGCCGGAAGCCCCCCTGGCGGCTCCATGATGCCCGGCGTGGCAGGTGGCAGCTCTGCCTTGACCTCCCCACAGTGCCTGGGACAGCAGGCCTTTGCCGAAGGTGGTGCTAGCAAGGGCTACGTGCAGCAAGGCGTGTACGGCCGTGGGGGCTACCCTGGGGGCCCCGCCTTCACCACTGGGTAAGCAGGGGCCTCACCTGGCAGGGGCAGAAGATGCCAGCCCGGTGGGCACGTTGTGGCCTCTGCTTCCCCTCTGGCTCCCGCAGCCACCATGAGGGTCGAGAAAGCACAGGCTCCCTGACACAGACAGCATGGCCGTCCTGTGTCCCCTGTAGGTATGCGGGTGGCCCGGGGGGCCTGGGACTCCCGTCACACGCCGCACGACCCTCGGCCGACTTCACACAAGCAGCAGCCGCAGCCGCCATGGCTGCCGCTGCAGCCACCGCGACCGCCACTGCCACCGCCACCGTGGCTGCCCTGCAGGAAAAGCAGAGCCAGGAGCTGAGCCAGTATGGAGCGGTGAGGTGTCCCAGCAGATGCCGCGCCGCGTCCCGCTGTGGGGCCGGGGGAGGCTCCGGGAGGCCGTGGCACCCAGCAGTCGCAGGAGCAGCACCAAATGTGCCCAAGGGAATGAGGGTCAAGGTGGGGCCGGGCTGGTCATGGGGGGGCTGTGCCCTGGGCCATCCCTTTTTCTTCTCTTCCCAGATGGGGACCGGACAGTCGTTTAACAGCCAGTTTCTGCAACATGGAGGGCCCAGGGGGCCCAGCGTCCCCCCTGGCATGAACCCTACTGGCATGGGGGGCATGATAGGCCCCTCTACTCTCTCCCCCATGACCATGAACCCCACCCGGGCAGCCAGCCTGACGCCCCTGTATACAGGGCAGCGCCTACCCCAGCACGGCTATCCCGGGCCTGCCCAGGCCCAGCCGCTGCCCCGACAGGGGGTCAAGAGGGCCTACTCTGAGGTGAGTGTCGGGCTCCCAGCCCCTCCCAGCACCCGCGGAGCTGTGGTGAGAGCAGCTTCTGCGACGAGAACTACCTGTGCCCGTCGGACCTGGGGCCCTGCCCACCGGCGCCGCGCCCTCATACCTTCTCTTCCCCGGCGGTGCGCCTCCCCTGCAGGTGTATCCAGGGCAGCAGTACCTGCAAGGCGGCCAGTACACAGCCAGCACTGCCCAGTACGCGCCTGGCCCCGGGCAGCCCCCCACCCCCTCCCCCTCCTACCCCGGGCACAGGCTGCCTCTGCAGCAGGGCATAGGCCAGTCCCTGCCTGTGCCCGGCCCCACGGGACTGCATTACAAGGTAGGGCCGGCTCCCCAGGCCTGGGCCAGGCCCAGTGCCCTGGGACATCGCGGGGACCTTGAGGCAGCCCCACCCTCCAGGGGTGACTGGCAGGGGAAGGGTGGGCAGAGTTCGCAGGGGCCCAGGGGCGCAGAGTGAGGTCCAGTTAGAGAAGGGGCCCCTTATGCGAGTGTGTCCCAGTCCCTCGAGTGCTGCAGAGAAGCCCCTCGGGGACAGGCGGTCTGTGCCGCTGGTGCTGGGGACAGTGGAGGCAGCGGGAGGAGGGGGAGGTGTGAACGGCCCGCCTGCAGCCCTCGTATGCGTCCAGACCTCCCTTCGCTGTGGTGAACAGTGCCTCCCTAGGTTATGTGGGTGTCCAGGAGCGCGGAGGACACAAGCTCGGCCCCTGGTGTGCTGGTTGGCCAGGCTTAGGCTCGGGACCTGGCCAGGGCCAGGCTGGACCCCAGGGTGCTCACTTCTCTCCCACAGCCCCCAGAACAGTTCAACGGCCAGGGAGCCAGCTTCAACGGGGGCAGTATGAGCTACAGCCAGTCGGGCCTGAGCGGGGTACGGGCGTGGCGGGCGGGCAGCCAGGAGGCTTCCAGGTGGGCACCCCACCCCGGCCACCGTGCCATCCTGCTAACTGTGCTCAACCCTACAGCCTGCCCGGTCCATCCCCGGCTACCCCGGCTCCCCACTGCCGGGGAATCCCACGCCACCCATGACGCCCAGCAGCAGCGTCCCCTACATGTCCCCAAGCCAGGAGGTCAAGTCTCCCTTCCTGCCTGACCTCAAGCCGGGCCTCAGCACCTTACACCCCTCTCCCTCTGGTGAGTGTCCTCTCCAGCAGCACTGCGACCAGGTAGGGCGGGCTGGGGCCGAGGGCAGCCACGGGTCTTTCCTGAAGATGCCTCCATGCCAGCCCTTCCTGTCTAGAGAAATACCCACCATACACAGAGCTTCGTGTGTCATTTCAGGGGACTTATGACCCCCTTAAATCTCCCTGGCTGAGAACCCCTGCTTCCAGGGTGAGCATGACAGCAGGGTGGGGTGCTGACACACTCTGACCCCCGGCCCCCTCACACGCCTTATACACCAGTCTGGGCTAGAAGCCTGCTCGGCACTGTTGAAGGGAGGATGGCGGGGGAACTGAGGCAGGGCCCGCCAGGGCTGGCGGTGGCTTCCGGCGCCGTGCCCCTCTCATGCCCCTCACCTCCCCCCAGGAGGCGGCCCCTGCGACGAGCTGCGGCTGACCTTCCCGGTGCGGGACGGGGTGGTCCTGGAGCCCTTCCGCCTGCAGCACAACCTGGCCGTGAGCAACCACGTCTTCCAGCTGCGCGACTCAGTGTACAAGACCCTGATGCTGCGGTGAGCCGGGCTGGGACCCCTGCACAGCCCCACGACCCCGGCCTTGTCCCCGCCCACCCTCAGCCTCAAACCCTACCGGACCTCCAGGCCCGACCTAGAGCTGCAGTTCAAGTGCTACCACCACGAAGACCGGCAGATGAACACCAACTGGCCGGCCTCGGTGCAGGTCAGCGTCAACGCCACGCCGCTCTCCATCGAGCGCGGGGACAACAAGACCTCGCACAAGCCGCTCTACCTGAAGCATGTGTGCCAGCCGGGCCGGAACACCATCCAGATCACGGTCACCGCCTGCTGCTGTGTGCGTTGCGTTGGTTGCTGCGTGGCGTCCTGGGGAGGGTGCGGGCAGCCAGCGCACTCACCCCCTGCTGCGGCTGGGTGTGCGTGGGGCCTGGGAGGTGAGGGGCGGGGCCCTGAGTGTGAGCGGGGCCAGAGATTGGGGCCACGTACTGCCCCTGGGCCATGGGCAGTGTCCCCCAGCAAGAGCTGCTAGGGCTTTGTCCTTGAACCAAGACATTGCTGCCTATTAGCACCTTCTCCAAGCCCTCGGAACATTCCAGTGAGGTGAAATTTCCTAGGTTTGGTGTACACATTAGTTACGTAACAGGGACTGAGCCTCCGTGAACACTCTGGCCCTTTGTCCAGGTTGCTCCAGGCCTGATCCCACACAGGGCTGGAGCTGTTTGCAAGCCAGGGGGGCCCTGTGGGTGAGGCAGTCAGAGGCCATCTTCTGTGGGACCCTTGAGGTTTTAACTCGGACCTGGGGTCATCAAAGGAGTGCCGTGAGCAGGGGGACATACGGGCCACTTAAGGTGAGCGCCAGGCAGTGTTGGAGACACGCTGTACGAGGGCAGTTGGAGCAGGCATGGCGTGGGCAGGCGCTCGTGGTGGGCTCGCAGGAGAAATGTAGAAGGCTTCGTGCCTGTGCGTTAGCACAGAGGTGGGAGTGTGTGGAGCGTCCTGACCTGTCGGCCACGTCCCCTGGACCAAGCCGTGTCCTGTCGCCTTGCAGTCGCACCTCTTCGTGCTGCAGCTGGTGCACCGGCCGTCCGTTCGCTCCGTGTTGCAGGGCCTCCTCAAGAAGCGCCTGCTGCCGGCCGAGCACTGCATCACCAAGAGTGAGTGTCACCGCCTCTTTCTCCCCTGGCCCAGTAGCCATTCTGAGCACAGCGTGCCGGCTTCTCTCCAGCCAGTGGCTCTGTGCTGGGGACCCGGTCACCGCCTCCACATGTTGTATCCCTCACTCAAGTGCTTTCCCCGTCCCTGATAGTAAAGCGGAACTTCAGCAGTGGTACCATCCCTGGCACCCCTGGGCCCAACGGAGAGGATGGGGTAGAGCAGACGGCCATCAAGGTATCCCTGAAGTGCCCCATCACCTTCCGGAGGATCCAGCTCCCTGCCCGTGGCCACGACTGTCGCCACATACAGGTAGGTGGCCAAGGGCTTTGCTGGAATCCAGTGCCTCAGAATTATCTTTAAGCCAAACGTAGTGGTGCATGCTTGTAATCCTGGCACTGAAGCAGCTGAAGCATGGTGCATGCCTATAATCCCAGCACTTAGGAGGCTGAGGCAGGAGGATTGCTGCAAGTTTGAGGCCAGCCTGAACTGCTTAGTAAGAACGTATCTCAGAAAGACAAACAAACAAACAAAAAAAGAGGCTGGGGCAGGAGGATTTTGAGCCCAAGGTACACAACTTAGCAAGACCCTTTCTCAAAGAAAAAAAAACGTTTTTGAGCTGACTCTTCAGCTACCAGGGCTCTAGGACAGGCCTGCTGTGGAACCTGGTTGTTCCCCTGAGCTTTGGTTTCTTGTAGTTATCATTTATTGCTGTTTTTACTAGCTATTGTGTTCCATTCTTAAAAGATACACCATGCAGGGCCGTGAGAGTCTCCGCCTGGGCAGAAACAGTGTCAGGTGGAGGGACTCTGCCCCCTGTGGTTGCCCTGTCGCTAACTGCACAGTGGATTTTCCCTTTAACCCCCAATCCAGGGTGGTTTCCTGTCAGTGCTGCTGCCCAGTTCTTCCTAGGTCACAACCCCTTCCAGCCCTGGCGAGGGCTGCTCAGGGTGTGGCCAACCTTGTTCCATAGTGAAAAACGGCAGCCGCAGAGTCTTGGGCATGCGTGTAAATTCCCGAAAACAGTACAGGTGGCTGGACGCCTGCCTCAGCCCATGCTGAGAACCACATGTCCCCATCTTTCTCTGCAGTGCTTTGACCTGGAATCATACCTGCAGCTCAACTGTGAGCGGGGGACCTGGAGGTGTCCCGTGTGCAAGTGAGTCCTGCCCAGAGTGCCGGGCGGAGCCGTGCTCCTCCAGAGGCAGCTGCAGATGGAACTTGCGGTGTCGCCGGATACACAGGGCTGGTGAAGGGTGGCTTGGCTCAGCTTAGGGTAGAAACCTCATGCGGGGTGGTCTTACACAAGGTCAGCTCACACCCATAGTTACCTCACGTGTGTACGTGGTGTAGTCACTTCACACAAGGTCGTCTCACACAGGGTCACCTCAGTCACTGGACAGTTGCCTCAGGCAGGGTCACCTCACGAGACAGTTGTCTCACACAAGGTCACCAGGGACAGTTGCTAGACAGGGTCGCCTCACTCAGCGTCACCGTGCAGTCACCTCACGTGGTTGACTGGGCTGGGAAACGACAGGCCTGTTCCCAGCATGAGCCAGGCAAGGCCTCTGAGGCGAGCTCTCTTTGTCTCCACAGCAAGACAGCGCTGCTGGAGGGCCTGGAGGTGGACCAGTACATGTTAGGCATCCTGATTTATATCCAGAAGTAAGTGGCTTCCCCCTGCCACCCCAGCATCTGTGGCCACCAGGGGCCGCCTGTCCCTCACAGGCCTAGGGTCCTGGGGAAAGGGGCTGGTGGGGCTTCAGGCAGGGTGAGTGATCTGCTGCCCTGTGTCCGGCCAGCTCCGACTACGAGGAGATCACCATTGACCCCACGTGCAGCTGGAAGCCCGTGCCTGTGAAACCCGACGTGCACATCAAGGAGGAGCCGGACGGGCCGGTGCTGAAGCGCTGCCGCACCGTGAGCCCTGCGCACGTGCTCATGCCCAGCGTGATGGAGATGATCGCGGCCCTGGGCCCCGGCAGTGCCCCCTTCACCCCCCTGCAGCCGCCCTCCGGCCCTGCGCCCAGTGACTACCCAGGCCAGGGTGAGTGTCACGTCCTAGCGGGGAGCCTTGGTGACCTTGGGCACATGACTTGACCTCTCCAGACCAGAGTCCTCACTCGCGGCAGCCATGGCTGGCAGGCCACACAGCTAGTTTCGAAAGGAGCCCAGCAGGGACGCTGAGAGAGGGCCCGGGCCCGGCTGTGGTCCAGGAAGTGGCTACACCCTCCCCCTGGGTTTGGAGTGGGACGCTCTGGCCCGACACCTGCGTGGACTGGCCTGCAGGGCATCCTCTGGGGACCCAGCTGCGGGTCTCTGTTGCGGTCTCCCTCTTAGCGTTGTGCCAAGGCCTGGCGCCTCCGGTGCTGATGAGAACTTAGACTCGTTTGCTTTGTGGGAGCATTGCCTGTCCCGCCTCCACCACATCAGCCTCTCCTGTCAGGTTCCAGCTTCCTGGGGCCTGGGCCCTTCCCTGAGTCCTTTGCCCCAACGACACCCAGCACCCCAAGCCTTGTGGAGTTCACCCCGGGGCCACCCCCCATCTCCTATCAGTCGGACATTCCCAGCAGCCTCCTGACTCCAGAGAAAGCTGCACCCTGCCTCCCGGGACAGGTCAGTTCCGCTGCAGGACTGAGGGGGGAGGGGACACACAGGAGTTGTGCCGGGGAGCCCCAGACTGCTTTAACAAGTCCTCTCCTTCCTCAGATGACACCAGCAGGCCACCTGGACCCAGCCCACAATCCTGGGCCCCCGGGGCTGCACACATCCAACCTTGGGGCACCTCCAGGTCCCCAGCTGCACCATCCAAACCCTACCCCCACATCCCGGCCACCCCTGGGCCAAGCGAGCTCAGGGCCCGTCAGCGAGCTGGCCTTCAACCCGGCCACAGGCGTGATGGGGCCCCCCAGCATGGCCGGGCCAGGGGAGGCCCCGGAACCAGCTCTGGACGTGAGTACTGGGCCGGGAGCCGCCGGAGCTGGTGTGTGCCTTGTCCCCCAGGTCTGCCGTGCTTTGTGGAAGGGAAGACAGTGACCGGGGAGCCGGCCAGATAAAGTGGCTGAGGGTGGCTCTTACTACTGGGTCGGGTGCCAGGAGTCGTGTGTGGTGGCGCACGGCCTGGCGGCTGGACACCACACTGCAGTGCAGAGTGGCAGAGAAGACGGGCCCGAGGCTCACGGCTCAGTCCTGTCCCACCGCTGGCGCCGTGAGTGGGAGCTCGGTGTGCACTCCGGGTGCACGTCCTGCTCACTGAACCACTTGGGAAGGGCCAGAGGAGCCGCCCGGCGGAGGACCCAGGGACGGAGTCTGCCACCTGCATTCACCCTGGGAGTCGCTTGGGGACCTCTTCTGGGTCTGGGTACCCCCAGGGCTATCTCGGGGCACCCTGGCTCCTGGTGGGGTGCAGCAGCACATCGTGCGCTGTTCCTGAGCCACACGCAGCCTTGCAGCTGAGAACAGGCACTGGTGTCCCTGGGAGAGGGGCTGCTCGGCACCCCTGGGGCTGGGGTGCGTGGGCACAGGGCTGCTAGCCCGTTGGGGGCGGCAGGTCTGAGACGAAGCTGCTGACTCAGTCGCTCTGTCCTCAGCTGCTCCCGGAGCTCACCAACCCCGACGAGCTGCTGTCCTACCTGGGCCCCCCCGACCTCCCCACCAACAGCAATGACGACCTGCTGTCCCTCTTCGAGAACAACTGACCCCGGGTGAGCCCCAGCCTGCGGGGACACCCGGAGATCTCACCGCAGCCGGCCTCCCAGCCCTGGGGACCCTGGCGGCCCTCCCCAGGCCGCCCCCACACGTGCTGGCCGGAGCCCCCGCGCTGGGTCCTGGGC
>NW_004955456.1:7385602-7394146 GCF_000276665.1 Chinchilla lanigera | reverse complement strand
CCGCCCGCTTGCTCCCTGCCCACCCCGTCTCCCAGGAAGAACCGGTTCCCATGGGGCTGCCCAGCGCCGGTGCCAGCGCCAGCCCGGCCGGCGTGCGCCGTGGGCCCTAAAGCACAACCATGTACATAGTGTAGATGCCAGCCGCTGGGGCTGAGCCAGTCGCATGTCCCCTCCTGCCCGGGCCCTGGGCTCTCGCCCCTTCCCCTGGGGACAGCTGGGGGCGGCCAGCGAGGAGGGGCCGAGCTCGGATGGAGGGGGCTCGGACTCAGCTCCGTGTACAGATTCTCCGGTGGGCTGCGCTCCCCGCCCCCTTCTGTGGAAGTGAAGAATTAGTAAGCTGTGTTTTTTAAACCGCCTCTTGTCTCCGCCTGTGCCCACACCCGGGTGCAGGAGGTCGCCACGCCTCTGCTGGGGCAGGGCCCGTTGTGTCTCCCGTCTGTGCGATCTCTATTAAAGGATTCCCTCCTGGTGGGCCTGGCGGTCCCTCCTTCGTGCTGGGGGCTGGGGCCTCCCTTGGGGACCAGGCCCCACCCACGGGTGGTTCTGGGGGCCGTTGGTGGAACTCTGATGTGCCCAGCCCAGCCTCAGCCCTCCCCACCCGTGGTAAATTTCCTTCTCCCTGGAATTTTCCAAGTTGGCTTCAGCTGGAGAGCTGTTTTGCCAAGTATTCTAGGCTTGCCTGAGAGACATTTACCACCATGTCACCTTCCTGGGTGTGCCCTGGGGCGGGGAGCAAGCTGTCCCTCCGGAGGCACCAGCCCAGCCAGGGGCCTGCCCGGGCGTGGCTCTGTCTCGCGGAGGCCTCTGCGGGCTGCCCCGGGAGGGTGCGTAGGTGTGACCCTGCCGCTGCTGGGGCAGCAGTGCTGCCGTCCTTGTGGTGGCCTGCAGGGGGCGCCTGCCTGGGAGCGAGCTAGAGGGGTGGAAAGGCGGGAGGCACCTTGCAGGTCTTGTGCCATAAGGACTGTTGCTGGGTTTTGTTTTGTTTTGTTTGTCTTTTTGAGACAGGGTCTCGCTATGCAGTTCAGGCTGGCCTTGAGCTCACTTTGTAGCTCAGGCTGGTCTCGAAATGATCCTCCTGCCTGAGCCTCCTGAGCGCTGAGATTACAGGTGCATGCCACCACACCCGGCTTGCCAGGGTTTTTTTGAGACAGGGTCTCACGATGTAGTCCAGGCAGGCCTCAAATCAGCAGTGATCCTCCAGCCTCAGCCTCCCGAGTGCTGGGGTTACAAGCATGTGCCACGGTGCACGTTGCTACTTTTAGGGTCCAGGGAGTAGAAATGGAGAAAAGTGATGGGACCAGCGGCATGTTGGTGCTCAGCAGAGTGGGATGCATGCCGTGTGGCACATCCCCCACCTCCGCCTGCCCGGGGCACACCCGCCCCCCCCCCCCAGGCTGGGATGCTCAAAATGCAAGAACCTCGGGGGAGCAGCATGTGTGGATGGCACCCCTGTGCCCACCACTGTGAGCGGATTGCAGAGACTGGCGGAGCCCCCACACACAAGGCCATTCCTCCGGCGCTCACTGCCCGCTCGCGGGGTGCAACAGTGGCAGCAGCAGGGCCGTGAGGCCCCCACCTCAGGAGGAACCAGCACCTGCACTTCTTGAGTCGCTGTGTTCTTACGTATGTGCCAGGGGCTACCTAACTAAACGTAAACGCCCTGGTCCTAAGCACACACAACACTGCACTGGCAGCTGGACACACAGCCCTCCAGGACAGATCACAGCTCTCGCTACATGAGAGATTGAAATCCTGCCTTCTCTCGTCACCCGGGAGGAGACTATACATCTACAGCAGACAGCCAGTGGGAGATTCCCAAATGTGGAAACGAATGACCAGTGAGCGGGGTGTGGTGGCGCATCCCTGTAATTCCAGCACCCGGGAGGCTGAGGCAGGAAGATCACCCGGAATTCAAGATCAGCCTGAGCTCCATAGTGAGTTCTAGGCCAGCCTGGGCTACACATCAAGACCTTGTCTCAAGAAAAAACTCAAAAACTTAGAAATAGGACAAACAACCCAAAGCTAGTAAAAGGAAAAAAAAAAAAGAAAAAAATAATACAGAATGAGTATTAGAAGCGTTGGTTCTTTGGGTTTGATTTTGTTTTTTGAGACACAGTCTCATTGTGTAGCCCAGGCTGGCCTTGAACTCTGGGCAATCCTGCCCGCCTTCCTTCTGAGTGCTGGTTTGGTTTTGGTTTGTTTTGGTACTGGGAGTTGAACTGAAGACTTCACGCTTGCCAGGCAGGTGCTCTATCCCCAGCCCCTGAGTGCTGGGATTATAGGAGTGTGCCCCCACGCCTGGCTGTTTGCAGTCACAGAGGCTGTGCGGGTGGGAGTGCAGCGAGTCGGGAGTGTGCACGCCTGTGTGCCTACCCAAGCCTGATACTCCACGTGACCCCCATCCGGCCTTTTCTGAACCTGATGCCAGTCATAGGGTCTGCAGCCTTTTAAGGATCACTGACCCTGGGCCAGGGATATGGCTCAGTGGCACAGTGCCTGCCTCACAGGCGTGAGGTCATGGGTTCGATTCCTGGTACAAAAAAAAAAAAAAAAAAGGATCTCTGACTCTTAAAGCTTGGAATTTATTTTCACTCATCCGTCTCAGGTGTGACCAGAGGGGATTCATAGGCCCTTCCCATCGAGCTGTCTGGCCTGGGCTTCCCCACTCTAAGCCTTGAAGCCAGGGCTCTGGGTTCCAGTGACAGTGACCGGCCCCAGCCAGCTTTCTGAGGAATGGGCTCAAAACGGCCTCCTTCACAGGGCCACAGAGCGCTCAAGGATGGCCGGGCCAGGTAGGCACCCCAGGGGCCTGATGGCCTCTCTGCTGCGTCCTTCCCAGCCACCTGCTTCTCAGGTGGGGACCTGGGGCTTCTCGGCCCGCCTCTCCCAGGAAGTCCTGGTGTCAAAGTGCGTGCGGGGGCGCACACCTGTGATGCCCTTGCTGAGGCTGAAGCAGGAGGATCGAGGAGCTCCAGGCCAGCCTAGGCAAAACAACAACACGGAAAAGGCAAGAGTCTGGCGTCCGGGACTGCGCACTGACTCTGGCCTGGCTGGGCCACCTGGCCTGAGTGCTGTAGACAGACATCCCTGCCGTCCCCAGGGGTTGCCCAGTGTGTTGTGGCCAAGCCCAGCCTCTTCCTGGCTGCAGCCTAGGAGCAGGATCCTGAGGGCACAGGGACCCACTTGTCCTGTTCCTCTGCAGCCAGCACCCGGCATCCACTCAGCCTCGCTCCTGCATTTGGGAGCCCAGGTTCAATGCCCAGCACTGCCAGAAAGAAACAGGCCACCACCTCTGCGCTCCGTGGAGCACACCTGTAACCCCAGCATCCCGGAGGCTGAGGCAGGAGGATCACTGTGAGTCTGAGGCCAGCCTGAACTACATAGCAAGACTGTCTCAAAAAGACCAAAAAAAAGTAAAAACAAAAAAAGCAACAGATCCCCCCCTTCACTGCTTGCCAGTTGGTGCTTCCTTACCACATTAAACACTCACTCGCCCTGTGATCCAGGGACTGCTCCTTCGTATTTACCTAAATTCCTTGAAAATGGACGTCCCCGCACAATCCTCCCTGTGAAAGTTTACAGCAGCATTCATTGTTGTAAAACTACCTGGAAGCTGAGGCAGGAGAATCACTTGAGCTTATAAATTCGAGACCATCGTAGGCAGCACAGTGAGACCCTTGTCTTGAATTTAAAAAATAAAATAAAAATTGCTAAAACTTGGAGGCAACTGAAACGTCCTTCAGTAGACGAGTGGGTAAATAAGCTGTGCACATCCAGACAGTGGCTTAGTGACTTCGCGCGATGCTGTCTCAGAACTCAGAGTGGGGATGTAGCAATGCACAGAACAGAGAGGGGTGGTTCATCCTTTGCTGCGGAGCTGCCCTGCCTGTTCTGCAAGGGCTGGCAGTTAGGGTTTATATCTAGCCCCCAGTCATAGGTGGGGCTCTTGCCTTTTCATTTTCTGGTTTTCTTTGTGTGTGTGTGTGTGTGAGTGTGTGTCTTTGGGACAGGGTCTCTCCATGCAGTTCAGGCTGGCCTTGAGCTCCCTATGTAGTCCAGGCTTGCCTTGAACTTGCTGCAGTCCTCCTGCCTCAGCCTCCCAAGTGCTGGGATTACAGGTGTGCGCCCAGCTCTGTTTTCTGGCTTTCTGAGACAGTCCCCCGTGTAGCCGAAGCTGGCCTTGCGCTCATGACACAGCAGCTTTGTGGTGAGGTTGAGGCCAGCCTGGACTACATCGCGAGACCCTGTCTCAAAAAAGAACACACTGGAACGGTGGAAACTAAGGAAGAGTGCTCTGCACGGAGCCCAGCGGCCTGGGTGCAGCCTGCGAGGTCTGTGGGGAGCTTCGAGGCGGGAACAGCCCACCAGAGCCCAGTGGGCTGCGGGCTGCCGCCAGGCTGCCTCTTCCTGCCAGGGATCGGCGGTTGCGCTGCAGCTGCGGCGTGCACAGCCCTGTGCCTGCACCTAGCTGCCACCTCCGAGCCCCCACCAGCAAGGAGCGGCTGCTGCCTAGCAACTGGGGTCCCTGGGGACACTGGCGCTGTCCCTCCCAGTTCCTCTGCTCTCCGTGCCTGCGCCTAGGGAGAGCACAGCCCCAGGGGACGACTGCGCAGATTGGCCAGTTCCCTGCGGTCAGCTGCTGCCCACACAGGCCCTGTACTCAGGCCCTACCCTGGAGGGTGAGACCCAGGGCACAGTGCAAGCCAGGCAAGCGCTGAACTGCTGAGCCACAACGACATCGCAAATATATATGACAGGGGCCAGATCTGATGGACTGGGCCTGTAATTCCAGAACTCTGGGAGGCTGAGGCAGGAGGATCTCGTTTGAGCCCAGCCTGGGCAATTTAGCAGCTTAGTGAAACCCACTAAGTACAGAGGGCCAGGAATGTAGTCTGTGTGAAGGCCCTGTCACCCCCAGTGTGGCAACGAACAGAACAGAACAATGGGTACTGATGAGTCCTGTGCATTGGAAGTGGGAATCTTTACTTTTTTTTTGAGAAAAGGTCTCTTGGGGCTGGGGATTTAGCTCAGCAGCACAGCACCTGCCTGGCAAGCACAAGGTCGCGAGTTCAATTCCCGGTACTGGAAAAAAAACAAAAACAAACAAAAAAAGAAAAGGTCTTCTATGTACCCAGGCAAAAAAAAAAAAGAAAAAACAAAAAAAAAAAAAAAGAAAAGGTCTTCTATGTACTCAAATGCATGGTGATCCTCCTGCCTCAGCCTCCAGAGTGCTGAGATTACAGGTGTGCACCACTACGCAGGCTTGCTAGGGAATGTTAATGGTGAAGTACTGTGGAAAATAACAGTGAGTGTTCCCAAAATATAAACAAAATAACCCTGGGCCAGGTGTCCCTGTGAGGCCCCCAGCAACCCTCAGATACCAGCAGCCCCTGGGCACCTGGGTCTCCCAGCTTCCTGGATCTCTGGTTCCTCTGGCACCTTTCCCATGAGCCCTTGGTGGCAGGTCTTGGAGAAGGCTGGGTGGGGCACCTGAGTGTCCCCACGGGTGGTGGCAGAGCAGTATTGTAAGTGGCCCCTGCTCAGGAGGGCCAATCCTTGGGCCCCTTTTCATGGACTGTGTTTTTCAAAAAAAAATTATTTATTTTTGGCACTGGGGGTTGGCCCGTCATTATTTTTTATTTTGAGATAGTCTTATTCAGTCAACATGTTGCTCAGGTTGGGTTTGAACTTACCACCCTCCTGCCTCAGCCTCCCGGAGTGCTGAAATTATAGTGTGGCACCCTATTCCACTATTGTCACCCTCACTAAAACACTTTTTGGTACTGCAGATGAAAGCCAGAATGTGATGCATGCAGCATACCACTCTCCGTACCGGGGCGGACGGAACCCAGACGCATGTACTGTACCACTGAGCTACATCCTCAACCGTTATATTTTATTTTGCTTTTTCTTGTTTTTGTTATTTTGAGACAGGACCTTCCTGTGTAACCCACACTGGCCTTGAACTCAAAGTGCTCTGCCTGCCTCAGCCCACTGAGTGCTGGAATTACAGGCATATGCCACTATACCTGGTTGGAAATTCCCCTTTTCCAGCTGGAATGGGAGGCAAAAGGTGGACACAGCGGGCCCTGAGGCCTGAGGCACAAGGGAGAGGAGAAGGGTCTGCAGCTCCTGCCCCAACACTGACCCAACCCTGACCCAGAGCAGCAGGGCCTCCCCACAGGACGGGCTCTGCCTGGCTTCTTGGTGATGAGAAAGTCAGCTTCACCCCAGGATCCCTCCTGTCTCCTTCCTGCAGCTCCCTGGGGCGATGCGGGCACCAGGGAGCTGAACTTCAACTCAGGGAGCTGGGTGTGTGTGTGTGTGATGTGTGTGTGCTCATCTGTGTGCATGTGTGTGCATTATTGGAGATTAACACAGGGATGCTCTTCCACTGAGCAACATCCCCAGCCCTTTTAATTTATTTAGAGACAGCACGTCTAAATTTCCCAGGCTGGGCTTGAAATTGCAGTCCTCCTGCCTCAGCCTCCCAAATCTTGGGACTAACAGGTGTGTACTACCACTGGCATACTTTGGAGTCAGGACAGACTGGCATGTACCCTGTCCTACCAGGGGTGCTAGAACCCTAACCCCTGGGAAGCAGGGTGCAGGAGGGACTCCAAGTTGCCATGGTTTGTGCCCTGTGGCATTTTTATGCAGAAAAACTGATTTTTTTTTTTTATTGTATGTTAGCTATTGAAGCCATGAGTTAAAAGCTTTAACTTATAAAGCTGCAGTTTAAAAGCCTTTTCCTCTCCTGAGCTTTACATTTAGTGTACAGATCATGTTAGACTCTATAAATATAGCAAATTTGAAAAAAAAAAATGTTTTTTTTTTGAGACAGGGTCTCAATATGCAGCTCAGGCTGGCCTTGAGCTCACTTTGTAGCCCAGGCTGGTCTTGAACTTGCAACGATCCTCCTGCCTCAGCCTCCCCAGTGTTGGGATTATAGGTGTGCACCACTCTGCCTGGCTTTTGAACTCTTTCACATACTTCCTGAGTCCATGTCACTTAGGGATAATAATGTGTGATGTGAAGCTTGAGTTTTGGTTGTTACACGTGGCTTTCTGATCATTCTTTCTCCTCCACTGCCCTGGCACATCCTTTTTATAGGACAGACAGGGGAATCAGGATTGCCCGCCAGGCAAGGCCTCTGCTGCTGAGCTGCACTCCCGGCCCAGGGCCAAGTTTTTGTTGCCATGTCGCTGTCCACTTGTGGGACTCCTGCTTTTGCACACTTAGCAGGCTTTTTTTTTTTTTTTTTTTTTAACCTAGCAGACTTGTTTTGTTGAGAAAGGGTCTCCCTATTAGTTCAGGCTGGCCTTGAACTCATGGCAATCCTCCTGCCTCAGCCTCCTGAGTGTTTTGATTATAGTTGTGTGCCACCATGCTGGGCAACTTAGTGGTCTTTTGAGTTCTAACACTGCAGCACTACCTGGGAGGATGAGACCCAGGGCACAGTGCAAGCCAGGGGCCTCCAGTGACCTAGGCGCTATTGGAGACCTGGGAGCCCAAGGGTGCTTCTGGCTCTCGGAGGGGCCAGGGGTGGCTCTGCTGGTGATGGGAGGGAGGGACCTGTCGAGGGCAGAAGCCATGGAGATGACAGGGTTGTGGCAAAGATGAAAAATCCAGTGTGGCAGACGCCGGGTCACTTGGGAAACTGGACAGCGGGAAAGGGTGTTCTGGGCCACACAGGACCCCTCCAGGGCTTGTCAGGGAGTCACCCAGTCGCGTGGTGACCATGCGGGAAATGCGAAAGCCTGGGGCTGGGTGAGCTGCTGGCCGGTGCCAGGGTGAAGAGGCTCGGTCGGGTGGGCAGGAGAATCTACACTGCTTAGACCCGAGTGAATGGAGCAGGCCAGGTACGGAGGGTGCAGGAGGGGCCGAACACGAGTGAGTGTCAGGCCGGGCCTGTGGTGCACACCTATAATCCCTGCACTGGGGAAGCTGAGGCAGGAGGATCTCCACAAGCCCAGGAGTTTGAGGGCAGGCATAGCCCACTCTAACTTCCTAACCTATGCAGGCTCCTGCTGGGAGAGTGGCAGAGGCGGACAGGACAGCGGGCCTCATCTACTGCATCACTTGTCATTCGCGTCTCACCACACCCTTGCTCGGATCTGGCAGAGGAAGAAATGAGTTTGGGCAACACTGGGTAGCATTCTGAACACTGCAGGGACGCGGCAGCCCAGGATGTATAAATCCCCCCTCGAGACCCCGAACAATGACTTCTCGAGGGTGCATTTTAGTCCAAGCATCGCTAGTGCCTTTGCCTATAGGGTTTCACCTAGAAACCAGCACCGTCTGCCCGCGGAGGGCGGAGTGCAGGGAGTGGGGCCCTGCAGGTACGGGCCTGGCCGGGCTCCTGCTCAAGGGCTTCCTTCTGGAGAAAACGCGAAGAGTGTGCAAGATATTTCGGGAAAGTAGGGCATTTTGAGACCATTTCATAACCGCTCAGGCGGGCGGGGGGAATCCTCACTGCGGCCTCGCCCGGCCCGGCGCGGCCTCGCGGACTGCGGGAGCCGGGGGATGCGGGCCCGGACCCGC
>NW_004955456.1:7366919-7384384 GCF_000276665.1 Chinchilla lanigera | reverse complement strand
ATTAGACTGTGTTCCAGCTAACCCTGCCCGCGCGGCCGGGGGCTGTCGCGGAACTCGCGGCGGCGCAGTGCGTTCGCCCCTTGGACCGCGTAGAGGGCGCCGGTGGCCGCGCCGCTCGGCCTTGTTCCCGGGATGCGCCCCTTGCGGGCCCGGCTCCCGCCCTGGCCGCCGCGTCTCCCTTGGCGCCGCGCTGGCCCTAGGCAGAGTTGATCATTGACAGGGCCCCGGTGGAAACTCGGCCTCGGGTGTCCGGCCGGGCCGGGGTTGGTGCCAGTGAGCCGGAGCGGGAGGCCCGGGGACGACGCAGGTGGGCAGTGGCGAGCAACCGTGCGCTCCCGGCTCCGTCCTCAGTTCGGTGCATTCCTGTGGACAGGTGCAGGAAAGCTGCTAGTTGGTGTAATCCCAACTACTGGAGTATTTCTCGCAAAAGGCTCCTTCAAAGCTAGGCTGTGGCCCGGCATGGTGGCGCACGCCTGTAATCCCAGCATTCGGGAGGCTGAGACAGGAGGGTCGTTTCAAGTTGGAGAGCAGCCTGGGCTACAAAGTGAGCTCAAGGCCAGCCTGAGCTGCATAGCGAGACCCTGTCTCAAAAAGACAAAAACCAAACAAACAGGCTGTGAAAGGCTGCCTGGCTGTGTGCTGCGGGGTAGAGTGCCCCTCCAGCTGTGGAGTTCTGCACATAGAGGACCCACCACAAACTGGTCCTTAGGTTTCCCCCCTAGTAGGTAAGGGGCCAGGAAACCAGAGTGGTGATCAGAAAGGGGTGTTGGCAGGTTGGGTGGAGGTAGCACCCTCAGTGCCAGTGGCCGATGGCTAGCTGTCCCTAGGCTGCTACCCCATGGGGTTGGGGGAGTGAGGGACATTTGAGAAGCTGTAGCTCTGTCCTGAAGTAGGTGTGAGGCATTAGAAGTTGTGAGTCACTTTTTAGGAGTCTCTCACTATTTAAGTCATTGGCTGGTTCTGGATTTTTGGCACAGCTTTGGGTCTCATGTTTCTCAACCCAACTTGTCAGGCCCTTAGTGCTGTCAGGAGGAGTTCCTATTTGGGACTCAGTCATTACTGAAGAAACATTCTCCTGTAGTGAGAAAATGAATGTATGATTCAGAAACCTCTAAAGACATGGGCACTAAGCAGGAAAACATGTATTCATGTGGTGGTGTGTCATTTTTTTTCTCTTACAGCTGTATGCAGACAAAGTTCCAAAGACAGCAGGTTGGTTCTGTTTTCTAAAGTTCAACAAATGTATTCCAATTATGAGGGTTTTGTGTGTGTGTGTGTATTTATTATTTTTATACACATATATATATATATATTTTTTTTTAACAGAAAACTTTCGTGCTCTGAGCACTGGAGAGAAAGGATTTGGTTATAAGGGTTCCTGCTTTCACAGAATTATTCCAGGATTTATGTGCCAGGTACAAAATGAACTGTTTACTTAGGTTGGTCCCTTAGGGGTTGAGTCATTATTTCAGGATGCAGCTTGCTGAGCTGTTGTCTGTTTCACTTGTGCTCATCCCCTCTGCACAGTTTCAAAGTTTGAGCCTTGTAGACTTGGCGTGATTTCTGATTGTATTGCCGGAAGTGACAGGTTCTTGTCATGTTTGCAGGGTGGTGACTTCACACGCCACAATGGCACTGGCGGCAAGTCCATCTATGGGGAGAAATTTGATGACGAGAACTTCATCTTGAAGCACACGGGTCCTGGCATCTTGTCTATGGCAAATGCTGGGCCAAACACAAACGGTTCCCAGTTTTTCATCTGCACTGCCAAGACTGAGTGGTAAGCACAGGGCACAGGCGCACCCCGCAAGGCTGGAGTGAAGGGTGGTGCTGCACAGCAGCGGTTTAGCTTTCCCTGGTGTTCGCATCCCTGAGGTGTCGGGAGAAGAGAAGGCTTAGGGATGGCTTTAGCCAGTGTGGTAACAGCACGATACTGGGAACAGCAACTTGGTTTGGCTGCTTTTTCTATTTTTGAGATTGGCTCATAGTAAATTTCGTGTGTTACTACTTGAGAAAGCCAGCTGGGTAACGGCCAGCGTTTGCTGGGAGGTTGGGCTGGCCACCCCACTGGCAGGCCGGGTTGACTGGGGCCCTGCTCATCTGAGTGTGGCCCCGAGCTTAACCCCCTGCTTCCAGGCTGGACGGCAAGCACGTGGTCTTCGGGAAGGTGAAAGAGGGCATGAACACGGTGGAGGCCATGGAGCGCTTCGGGTCCAGGAACGGCAAGACCAGCAAGAAGATCACCATCACCGACTGTGGACAGCTCTAACGTGTGTGACTTGTATCGCCATCACCAGACCATTCCTCTAGCTCAGGAGAGCACCCTGCGCCCCACCTGCTCAAAACACCCCATCATCTCTGCTCTTACTGCACTTCTCTGGGTTCCATATTTTCCTTGCTCCCCTCCAAATGAGCTGGATTGCAGAGTTAAGTTTATGGTTATGAATAAAAACTAAATGATGGTTGTCTTTTCTTGCTTGGGTTAGGGTGATGTAGGAAGCACTGCTGAGACCAGCTTCCCGTGGAGTGCTTTGGTTTTGCCTTTCCTAACCCAAGAAATACTAAGTTCACTGAGTTTGGCAGGTCTCTGAGAAACGGATGGGTGCTACTGTGAGCCGTGGTGTTGTGTGTGAAGTTAGCAGATGAGCTCTGCTTGGTTGGGAGAAGGCCTAAGGGCTGGGAAGCTGGACAGTACAGGCCCCTGCAGTCTCAGAAATGGCCAGCTGTGGTTCTTGTGGGTGGCATTATTCCAAAATCCAACTGCTCTAGGCACCATCTGTATCTCTGGGTCTGGTGTTGAGCTTGCCTCTTGGGACCAATTTTTCACCTGAAGCTCTGCTGGGAAAGAGAAATTTCCAGCACAGATTGGGAGAGCCTGTTCTGAGGGCTGTTGCTCAGACTGAGGAGGGCCCTCACCCGTGGGAGAGGGAGCTGGGCAGGGTACTCGAGGGCCTGCTCACAGGAATACAGCAGTTACCAGGTCAGTCTGTACTAGTAGGGACCGGGTTGATGACGCTGGCACCTGGAAGTGGGGTCATAGCCTTGCTTAGAAGGGCAGAGCCCTGGGTACAGTTTCTCAGCATGAAGCTAGGATACTTTGGGGCTTTCTGTAGCAGTAGATACTGGTGCTTCGTCCACTTTTGGGGGATCGTCCCAGAGATGGGTTTTCTTGAGACAGTGTCACTGCAGTTCAGGCTGTCCTTGAGCGCACCTTTGTAGCCCAGGCTGATTTTGAGCTTGTAATGACCCACCTGCCTCAGCCTTGGAAGTGCTGAGATCTTGGTCCTGGATATGGAAGCCAGAGTTTTTGCACTAAGGAACTTGCTCTGGCATTTTGTGTGCCACAAATTGCCCATGGTGCTGCTCCTGCCTCATCTCCCAGCATGTTGGGGATACATGCACCACCACCACCAATTTCCAGCAGTGACCTGGGGAACCCTCCCTGATCATGTGTTCCTCTGCCCATACTAGGGTTGACTTCTGTTTGTGCACATCTAACATGTGTCCCCCAGAACGTTGCTGAGCTTTGAGAACTTAAGAAGCAAGGGAGAAAGAGCACAGTTGCTGTCGCCTTGAGGACTGGAGAGTTGGGTTTGTCTGGTGCCTAATTGTGCTCAGGAAATCTGTGAAAGCTACAAAACCTAGAGGAACAGTTCCTTGGTCCCTAGGATGGGTTTTTTAGAATTAGATTAATTTTTTTTTTTTTTTTTGCCTTTTTGAGACAGGGTCTTGGTATGTAGTTCAGGCTAGCCTTGAGCTCACTTTGTAACCCAGGCTGGTCTCAAACTCGCAACGATTCCCCAGCCTCAGCCTTCCCGGTGCTGGGATTATAGGTGTGCGCCACCATGCCCGGCCAGTGTAAGTGGCTTACAATTGTCTGTCTCTGCTAGCCCTGAGATCCATCTTACGTTACACATTACACTGAAGAGGGAGGGAGGGAAGGGAGAAGCAGCAGCCCTGACTGGCTCATCCCAGGAACACTGCAGGTGTGAACTCTGCAGGGCTCATGCTGCAGACTAGCTTGGGACATGCGTGCTGTGACTTGTGAGCTCCTGCTGTGCTGCCCTTTCCCCTGGACGGCAGGCTGTCACAGTTCTTTGGAGCAGGATGAGATGTCAGTTGAGATCCAAGCCCATGTTACCAAGATCCAGCTGGGGCTGGGTGTGGTGCTCACGCCTGTGATCCCAGGATTTGGGAGGCTGAGGCAGGAAGATTGCCGAGTTCAAAGGCAGCCCAAACTACAGAACAAAACAAAAACAAGATCCAGCTGCACTCTTCCTCTCCCAGCTCATCCTCCACACCACTGCAGCCCTCCACCTCGCCCCTGAGTAAGGATCCCCAGTCGCCCAGTGCCTTCCCCAGCTGCCTGGCCTATCGGGGCCGGTTGTCCTCTGGTTGTTGCCCTCTTTTCTCCTGTTCCGCTTCCACCCCCGAGCTTCCCGAGTCTTGACTTTCTTCACCTGTAAAGTGAGGTTGGTGTATTTCTCGGAACTATTCAGGAGGTTAATGAGGTAAACCTACATAAGCCACAGAAGTGTTCAGTGGCCTGCCCTGTGTACAGGAAGCAATGCTGCGTGGCAGAGCTCAGCTTGTGCTCAGCTTTGCTTGCCCTAGGTCCACGGCCCTGGGTGTGGAAGCCTCTTCCACTGTCGGGACAGTGATGTGACCTGATCCCAATCCCTTCCTGCATGGAGGTGGGACTTTGCCAGGCCCCAGGCTGTGGGTGCCCGTGGGTGGCCAGGGCCAGTCAGGTAACTTCAGAAGCTGAAAGCGAATCTCTGGAGATTGCTCAGCTCAGCCGCCGCCGTTTATGTGGAGCATGTGTAATTCTGTCCTGTAAACCAGCAGCGAGTTTCCCATCAGAAAGCTGACCTTAGGCTACAAGTGCACAAGCAGTGTAGGAGTTCTCGCCACCACTGCTGTGCTGCCTGCTCAGTGTCTGCTGAGCAACAGTATGGGGAAAATGTAAGAAAAACTAAAACTGGCAAAGATAAGCAATTAGCTTGTTTTTCCTGTCATTTGGGAAAAAAACAACATTCAATACTCAATTTTATTATTATGTAATATACTCACCCAGGTAATGTATCAATGGAAAAATAGTGTGGGAACCCCGTTGGTGGGCAACCCCATCACATTTGTCCATAGAATGAATTATCTTTCTTTGATTCTGTTGAGACAGGATCTCGAACTCACTGTGCAGCCCAGGTTGGCCTCAGAGTCACGGTGGCGATCCTCCTGCCTCCGGCTGCTGGGTGCTGAGATTACAGGTGTGGGCTGCCACGTGATGAGAACCAGCCCGTTTGCTCTGGTGACCAGCTGTGCGTGAGTGGCCCTCTGTGCAAATGTCCTGGGGAGCTCATGGGAGTTTTGTGTCACATCTAACGTACAGGCCATCTTTGGCAAAGAGCTCATATTTTTGGATTTGCTAATTCCCATGTGTTCCTTTCAAAGACTGATGACACACATAGTAATTTGGAGTTTTCTAAGTACAGCATTTGGATCCTGGGGAGAAGATGAACATACGCAACTAGTTGCCAGGCACCCCTATTTTAACACAGCTATTTTCTGCCTGATTGCGCAGCCCCCAGGAACGGGATGCTCCTCCAGAGTGCTGCAATGCAGTTCCTGTCTGGGGACACAGGAGCTACCTGGGAGCCCTCACTGCCACCGTCCTGACAGACACACACCGCTCGCTCGGGATGGCCCATTCAGCGGTAGCCTTCTAAGCAGCTGGCCAGAGGTGCAGCTCCCACCCTTCAGGATGGAACTGGGGACTGAAACACAGCCTTTGACTGAGCTCTATCCTCAGCTGTTATTTTTTGAGACAGGGTCTCACTAAGTCACAGAGTTACCCAGGCTGGGCTGGAGCTTTCTTTTTTCTTTTTTTTTTTTTCCTGTCCTTTTGAGATGGGATCTCACTATGCAGTTCAGGCTGGCCTTGAGCTCACTTTGTAGCCCAGGCTGGTCTCGAACTCACAACAATCCTCCTGCCTCAGCCTCCCTAGTGCTGAGATTACAGGTGTGCGCCACCATGCCCAGCAAGGACTGGAGCTTTCGATCTTCCTGCCTCAGCTCCCAGAGTGCAGGGATTATAGGGGTACACCACCATACTCAGCTCATGTTCTGCATTTTGAGTTTAACATGCTTGCATTCTCACTATTCTAGCAATACAGGCTTTGCTTAGAAATGCTGACTGAGCTAGGCATGGTGGCGCACACTTGTAATCCCACCACTTGGGAGGCTGAGGCAGGAGGATTGTTGTGAGTTCAAGACGAGCCTGCACTACAAAGGCCAGTCTGAACTGCAGAGTGAGATCCTGTCTCAAAAAGACAAAGGAAAAAAAAAAGAAAGGCAGTCAGGCAGTGTAATGGTTGATACTTTGAGTCAACCTGAGACGAGTTTTTTTTTGGTACCAGGAATCAAACTTAGGACCTTGGGCTGGGGATGTAGCTCAGCGGTACAAGTGCCTGCCTGGCAAGTGCAAGGTCCTGAGTTCGATTCCTAATACCAAAAAAAAAAACTTAGGACCTTGTGCTTGCCACTGAGCTACATCCCTGGCCCCACTGTGTCAACTTAAGAAGCACAGAAGCTTAACTAAGTGACTCAGCTGTTCTGCATCCAAGGGCATGCCCTAGGGTGGCTATTTACTCCCTAGGATGTTGTAATGGTTGATTCCTTACATCAACTTGGGAAGTTTAGAAGTTTAAGTGACTCAGCAGGGGCCAGGGTCCTCACTTGTAACATCTTTATCCTGTGCAGGAGGGCAGGGAGATGGTGTGAGGGCCACACCCAACCGAGGAGGGGTAGCCTGCATGCAACAGGGAGAGGCTTGCTCTGCCCCACTTTGGCTCTTGTTGCCTTTGCTATCTTCTGCCGCCTTGAACCGTTGCCCCCTCAGCCATGCTACCCTGCCTTGGAGCCAACTGAGTATGGACTGAAACCTGCACAAAGCTTCCTTAATTTTGGGCGTCAGGTATTTTGTCTCAGCAACGAGAGGAAAGTAACCAGCAAAGGCAGGCTGACTGAAAACAAAGGCTGTGCAGGGCTTTCAGGGGCCTCCAGCTTTTGGGGTGCAGCACTGAGGCACGGTGCCTGTGCTTGCTGGCTTGGAGGAGGACGAGGGGAAGCCACTCAGCTAGGAAGCGCCAGTGACCGAGTCCAGGGCCATGGACCCCAGGCCTGCCTATCACCTCTGAGACCTAGGCCTCTGCTTAGGAGCAAGCTGTCAAGCTGGGCCTGGGGAGGCCCAGGGACCCTCGCTGCCTGGTGCCTCACACAGCTGGCTCTGAGGTGAGGCCCTGCTTCCCACACAGCTTTCAGGGTCCCTTCTACCTTCTGGGACCCAAGGGGCACCTCAGAGCTCCCCAGCTCCTGTGTCCTCTTCTGCTTCTCAGGGCTCATGGGGGAGGTGGTCATCAGCTTATTCCTGTTTGTGTGTTTTTTTTTGAGACAGGGTCTTGCTCTATATAGCTAAGGCTGACCTTGAACTTGAGAGCCTTCTGCCTCAGCCTCTAGAATCGGGATTACAGGTGTGCACCACCACATCCAGCTCAATATGAACAAAATTTAAGACAGATCTTATGTCTGGATCCTGACTCAAACTGTTTAAAAAAAAACAAAATTATCAAGCCAGGCCAAAGCAGGAGGATCACAAATTTGAGCCTAGGGCTGGGGATTTAGCTCAGTGGCACAGTGCCTGCCCGGCAAGCGCAAGGCTGTGAGTTCGATCCCCGGTACCAGAAAAAAACAAAAAAACAAAAAAACAAAAAACAAAAAAACAAACAAATTTGAGCCTAGTCTGGGCAACTCAGCAACTCAAGTGATCCTGTCTCAAAACAAACAAAACAAGGGCTGGGGGCAGAGGATGTAGCTCAGGGGCACAAGCGCCTGTCTGGCAAGCGCAAGGTTCTGAGTCCAATTCCCGCTACCAAAAAAAAAAAAGGCTGGGGATGTAGCTCAGTGTGAAGATCCTGGTCCAATGGTTACTATAAAAAAAAGTAAAAACTGCATCATGAATCGTCTCATTTTTGTCATACTGGGGGTTGAACCAGGGCCTTTGCGAGGAGCTACACTCCAGCTCTTTAATTTTGAACAGGGTCTCACGAAGTTATTCACACTGAGCTAGAACTTACGATCTCCCTGCCTCAGGCTCCCAGTGCTAGGGTACGTGCATGGCTACCATACTTTAAGTGTCTGATTACGACAGTGGTACTACAGCTGTGCTCTGTTGGGCCCCACTTGTAACGACATGTTTGAGAACCTCCTGAAGGTACACAAACACGGCAATACTGTGCCTGTGACAGGACTCAGCCAAGCGCCTGGGGGAGGTGGGGCTGCGGGGAAAGCACAGCGGAGGCGGAGGTGGAGAAGGGCACGCGGGCCTCACCCCGTGAGTACTGTCCTCCTTAGTGCTGTGCGTTCCTGAGAATGTCTATAGAAACATGACTGTGTTTTTTTCTTTTTTTTGGTACTGGGGATCGAACTCAGGACCTTGCGCTTGGCAGGCAGGTGCCTGTGCCACTGAGCTCTATCCCCAGCCCACATGACTTTATTTTGATGGTGTTAATACTATAAAACATCAAAAGACTTCCTTGTTGAGTGAAGACTTCTGGGGAGAAAAACAGAATTTTCTGAGTTAACCAATACTTTAAATCTTATGTTACTTAGAAACTGACAAAAAAATAATTAAAAAAGAAAGTATAGCCAAAGCTGGACATGGTAACACACATCTGTAATTCGAGCACTTGGGAGGCTGAGGCAGGAGGATTGTTGTCAGTTCAAGGCCAGCTGGGCTACATAGTGAGTCCAAAGCCAGCCTGAATTACACAGCAACATCCTGTCTCAAAACAAAACAAAAAACCCCACAAAACAAAAAGATTCTATAAATTTCTGTATGTTACTGTCTCAACAGACCACCAAAAGGTGAAATTTTAAGCCAGAGGCAGAAAAGTATGATAAACTGAACAACTTTGGGTGCATGGAAGCCCTGGAAAGGTCAAGAAGACTTAGGCTTACAGCCTGGCTTGGCTGTTTTCTGCCACCGGGTCAGTGCTTTCAGCAGGTAACTGTCTGTGAGCCTCGGGCACTGCATCCATGAAACGGGTGACAACACTGCCTGCAAGTCCTCACTGTGGTACAGGTGCACGACAGTGCTTGGAAAGGGCTCACGCTGTCCCCTGTCCTGACGGCCAAGATTGAGCTGTGTGTCTCCAACGGACAATAGCTCACGAAGTCTCTCCTAGTGGCATGCAATAAAGTAACGGTGTGTCACATCTTTTTTCTTTTTCCCTTCCCATCCCCGCCATTAGCACATACTGACAGTATCTAAAATTCAACATATGATGGCTATCAACCATGGAAAGCTGTATTATCGCACTCTACAAGATTGTTTTTTTCTTTTTAAAAATGAGACGAGGTCTCCGTAGCCCAGGCAGGCCTTGAACTTGTGATCCTCCTGCCTTGGCCTGCTGCGTGCTGGGATTACAGGCATGCACCATCATGACCAGTTTCAATTATTGTGAATAACCAATTTGAGATTTTAAAAATGTCAGTCTGAGCAAACTATATCACTATATGAACAGAACAGTTCTGAGACAAATTATTTTGTAAAAAATGGTTTATCAACTCCGTTGTTGTATAAAACACATGGGAGAAACCTAGCCAATCGCCACACGGCTGTAACCACAGGAAAAGTACTTTATCAAACCTGGTGTCTAAGAACAGACCAATGTTTATGTCTACAGCACTGTCTATGTATTTCCTTTAACTGCTTTTAAAAATGCCACATGTTTCCACTGACATCTTCTGTCCAGGTGACAGTACAAGGACAGGGCGGTGGAGGGCTGGTGACAACCCTAAGCGGTTTTCTGCTGTCCCTTCTTTCCAATCAGAGATTTGTGGATGTGAGGAATCACACCTAGAAAGAAAATTTTAAAAATTATTAATTAAAACTTTTTAACACTTGAGTGGCACAAGCAAAAAAGACCAACTACAAGAGAATGAGATTTACTTCAGTCATTTCCTGACCCTGTGAACCCCTCTAAGATGGTGTCAAGGAAATTGCAATTTTATGTGCTTTTTTTTTTTGGTACCAGGAACCGAACTCAGGACCTCACACTTGTCAGGCAGTGTGAGGTACAGCCCCAGCCTAAATTTCTGGAGAATAACCACAGCTTTTACGAGATTCTACGAGGACTTAAAAGGACAAGAAGTAGCACCTTCATAGATCCCGACCCATTTCCATTATGTCAGTCCTTTAAAGGGCTGTCCGCAGCATGCTAAACAATTCCTTAAGACCATGTTTTCAAATTTTGTTTTGTTTTTAAGACAGGCTCCAGGCCCTTTACACTAAGCTACATCTCCAGTCCTTTCAAAAAAGAGAACAGAACAAAGCCTGCCCACTTTTTTGAGACAGGTGCTGTGCAGTCCAGGCTGGCCTTGAACTCATGGTAACCCTCCTTCCTCAGCGCCTGGAGTTTTGGTACTAAAGATGTGCGCCACTATGACTGGTGTATTTTTCTTTTTAAATTTTCAAACAGGATGTCACTAAGCTGCTAAACTGCCCAGACTGGGCTCTAATTTGTGATCCTCCTGCTTCAGCCTTCCAGAGCTGGGATTAGAGGTATGCCCCACCACATGCAGGTCACATATGAAATACAGACAAAACTGACTGAAGTAAAAATAGCGCTGTATGATTACAAAGAGAACAAATATTTATTCAAATCATTATGAAACAAAGTCTGAGACTTAGAGTTGCTTTAACCCTTATGGACCACAAACTTGGTGCTGCCCAGCTACTGCCGCAAGTGTGCAGCGTCCCAATCCACACAGCACGGCAGAAAGGCCAGTGGCGGCGCAGGCTAAGTAACACCTACCACCGCCAGCTATAGTCGCCTTGATGAGGGAGTCCAATTCTTCATCTCCACGGATGGCGAGCTGCAAGTGACGTGGAGTGATGCGCTTGACTTTGAGATCCTTCGACGCGTTCCCTGCCAGCTCCAGCACCTATGGGCATCCAGAAGACAAGAGACCAAACGTGGGACAGTGCTTAACGGCTCAGGAGGGCCTCCGGTTAGAGCTCGACCACTCTAGCGCCTGCGCATAGCACACGGAGCGCACCCAGAAGCGCCTGCGGTACTCTCTCCCGCTATAACACGCCTGCACAGCTCAGGGCTTCCTCTGACTTCCTTTACATTCATTCTCTGCAACCGAGAGAGCAACCTGAGGAAAACCCCACTTCCACACAGAAAGGCATTAACGTGAGAGCAAGGGATGTTATGCCTTAGCCGAGACTCCCAGTATGAACATTTAGCAAAGTCACACATTTTCTTTTTCTTTTTCTTTTGGTTTTTCTCCGGTACCAGGAACCGAACTCATGACCTTCCACTTGCCAGGCAGGTGCTTTGCCGCTTAGCTAAATCCCCAGCCCCCACACATTTTAATATATCCATGAAGCAGTCTATTTGCTAGCCATGTAGTTCTTTTCCTTTAATGGCTAGAAGTTACTTCTTAACACACACAGTGAAGTTTAAAAATGTAATTTGGCTTTCCATGTTTGTGAGCCTAATACTATAAATTAAATGCTATAAATTAGAAGCCTTTTATTCTATACTGGGAATTCAACTACAGGAATTTCAAAGTCCCACTGCATTTTTTAACCTCACTATACGTTATTTACCTGGCATTAATGTCTTTTCATGGAAATATCAAAAATGCACCAGCAAAAATATCTGCACGGAGCCACACCACTGAAATGGGCTGTGCGAAGGCCAAGTGCTCTCGGAACCGACTACTGGGCTCTCGAAAGCACCAATCCCACCGCTCCCAGGACTCTGGCTGGGACAGGGCCCAGGGCCAGCGGCTCCTGAGCCATCCCCAGAAGGTGCGGGTGCAAAGCTGGACTGAAAGTGATCACTGACCTAAGCTCTCTGCTTAAGACTTCAGCACTCTGCCTCTACTGAATGACTACAACTCCGCATTTCAATACCCACAATATACTGATTACTTTAAAATCTATGGCTTCAAAAAATCCTTTTTCCTTTTTTGGTGTGGGGATTGAAGCCAGGGCCTCATGCATACTAGGTCCATTCTCTACCACTCAGCCCCACCCCCAGCCTGTCCACGCTTAACCTTTTTTTTTTTTTTGGTCCCCTCTCCCCCACTCCCATACTGGGAATTGAACTCACGACCTTGCACTTGCCAGGCAAGCCCTGTGCCGCTGAGCCAAGTCCCCAGCCCCCAAATTTCATTTACTCTTTTTTTTTTGGTACTGAGAATTGAACTCAGGACCTTGAACTTGCCAGGCAGGCACTTGTGCCACTGAGCTGTATCTCCAGCTTTTTCTTGTCTTTTTGAGACAAGGTCTCGATATGCAGCTCAGGCTGGCTTTGAGCTCATTTTGTAACCCACGCTGGTCTCAAACTTGCAAAGATCCTCCTGCCTCAGCCTCCCGAGTGCTGGGATTAAAATTTAGCCACTGTATTACAGGTGTGCGCCACCATGCCCGGCTTCCACGCTTAACCTTAATGCATCTTTTTAGCCTTAGATCTTTCCATCTCCCTTTTTCTTATCATCTTTTATTTTGCTCTTTACATATATTTTGTGCTCCTCATACAAGTTAGACCATGTGATAGCAACCTTCTGTGTCTACTTCACTCAGCACTGTGTCTCAAGATGCATCCGCCTTCCCACAAATGACGCGAACGGATCCTCTCTACGGCCAGACCTCTACTCTGTGTGTATTACACTTTCTTTATCCATGCATCTGTTGATGGGCACAGATACAGCCCCCTCCTAAAATTTAGCCACTGTATTAGGACTCAACTAAAGAGGTCTGGCCAAAAGTTCCCAAGAGGAGTTCAGCGCTCAGCTGAGCACCTGCCTGGCAAGCACAAGGTCCTGAGTTCGATTCCCAGTACAAAAAAAACAAAAAAACCCACAACACTATGACGAATGGCAGTTTGGATGGCACCTGAACACGATGAGCCAGAATACTCTGCACAGCATTAGTGAATGAAAGTGAACGTCTTTCTAGGGTCTGCGGCTGAACACCACTGCTGCAGGGCTGAAAGGGAAAGAGCTTCTCAACTAGCACAGAGCCCACACAGGGCGCAGCAACAGACTTTGCTGCAAGTCAGGATAGACATGTGCCAGCCAGCAGCTGACGTAAGCTGAGACCTCAATTTCTCCCCTCGGCCCCTGGTCACTTCCCTTCCATCGGGGTGGAGGCGGGGGGTACCTCTACCGCCTGCCTGCAATTCAAACTGCTCCCAGCTCAGGAATGTGGCTGAAGGAGTCTCCTGGCTTTCCATCCATTTTCCTTAGGGGGAAGGGGACGGGGAAAGTAGGGTCCAAGACCCAACAATTAGGAACTCCTGTCCAAATAACTTATCTTCCTGAAAGGTTAAACTTGGTTGGGCCGGGGATGTAGCTCAGCAGCACAGTGCCTGCCTGGCAAGCATGAGGCCACGAGTTTGATTCCCGATACAAAAAAAAAAGGTTAAACATGGTTGTGCAACCACGAACCAGAAGGACTTTAACCTGTGATATTATCAGTCTGCATAAACGAGAAGTCACACTGGAACCTCACAGCCCGCTGGCTCGATTACATACATACCAGTTACATACAACAGTGCTTCTCACTCCTGTGTTGTTGTGTCACTTGAAAACACATGGCTTAGTCTTCCTCTTACCAACTCAAAATAAACACACCAAGCTTCTTTTTCTGTTATGGGCTGACAAGGTGTGTGTAAAACAGTTATTAAAAATAACCAATGGCTTTTGGAAATACATGTCCCGGGCTTCAGTTAGTCAGCTTAGAACGTTTTTGGGCAGTACTGGGCACTGAACCCAGGGCCTTCCCACCGAGCCTCGCTGCCCCCCCAATAAGTCACTCAGTTGCTCAGGCTGGGCTTGAACCTGCCCTCCTCCTGCCTCAGCCTCCTGGAGTGCTGGGATGTGTCACCACCCCTGGCTTAGCGCACTCGCCCCCTCCCGCATCCAGCCGCAGTCCCCCACACACCTCAGCGGTGAGGTACTCCAAGATCGCGGCGCTGTAGACGGCAGCGGTGGCACCCACCCGTCCGTGGCTGGTGGTGCGCGTCTTCAGGTGTCTGTGGATGCGGCCCACAGGAAACTGGAAAAGAGATGTCTCGTTGGGAAACACCGCGGAGCCTGGACAGCCACGCCACTGGGCGTGATCAAAGGCTTGGCAACACGCATAGGCGTAAGACAAAATGCGGTCGCGTATGTTAGAAACCACATCTGTTTGGTAGTTCACAGTCCCGTAATCCGCTGCTACCCAGTGCAGGATAAGGCACTCGGGCCCGCTGCACACTTGACACCACCTGGGGACGGCACGCAGAGCCGCGCGTCAGTGTCACACGACGGCCACACACAGCTCTGACCCTCTGTTCTTTCCTTTCAGGTTTTTTGATAGTTCAAAATTTTTACAAGATTTTCTGTTGTTTGAACACAGAGCCTTGTGCCATACGCTCAGCCTTCCTATCTGGTGACGGGGCCTTGCTCCGATGCCCAAGCTGGCCTTGAACTTGTGCTCCTCCTGCCGCCACGCCTGGCTCGATCTCCACGCAGCAGGGATTTTCCATTGCCACTGGGCCCTGATCCCAGCCGTCTCTGCCTTTCACTACGTCTCACCGACTTCTCTCTTGGCCACTTGCTCCTCTCTAAGCTGCCTCCCTTCTCACTCCAGCTTCTTGCTACCCGCCTCATCCCATCACTGCCGTTTCCTTCCCTAGCCCCGTTTGCTTAGGAGACCCCAGCTAAAACTTCTCCACACATCTAGAGACCGCTTCCAGTTAGCCTAGATACCTCTTTTCTTTTTTTTTCTTGGGAATCTCACTATATAGTTCAGCCTGGCCTTGAACTCACTACGTAGCCTAGGCTGGCCTCCAACTTTCGGCAGTCCTCCTGCCTCAGCTCCCCAAGTTGTAGAATCACAGGTGTGTGCCACCATGCCTGACAACACCTCCTCTTCAAAGGTAGAGTTAACATATCCTAAATCGGATGCAGTGGTCGGTGCCTGTAATCCCACGTACTAGCGGGGCAGAGGCAGGAGGATCACAACTCAAATTTGGTGTCTGATAAAACACTCTCCTCCAAGTCCAGCAGTGACATCTTAGTTCCCAAACCTATTCACCACTTGTAGATCTTCTCAAGCAGGGAAAGCATTCCCCTAAGTGATCGCAGCTTCCCGAGGGCCAGTTCCACGCCTCGTGTCCCAAGTGGCCTGCCGTCCTGGATGCAGCGCTCTCCAGTCTCTCTCTGTAGGCTCCCCACACCTCCACACACGCACGCTCGCTCTCATTTTTCTGGGGTGGAGGGGATCCGAGACAGTCTCACTGTGCGGCTCAGGCAGGCCTCAAACTGACTACATAGCAGAGATTCCAGGTGTGCGCCACCATGGCCGGCCTTTTCTTTTTTGTTTTATTTTTAAATTGGGGTCTTGTGAGGTTTCCTGTGTTGCCTAGGCTGCCCGGAAACTAAGCTTCTGCTGCCTCTGCTTCCCCAGCAGCAAGGACTACAGGTCTGGGGGAGCTGGCTTTTCCTAAGATCAGTGTGTATGGGACCAAGAGCCCAGGCTGCAACGGCAGACAGTCGCAGTCAGGGAGAACTTCGGGCCGGGTACAGCTCAGCAGCAGAGCACTGGCGAGCACATTTGGGGCCCTGGGTTCAATTCCCAGTACTACTGCAAAACAGAGACAAAACCCAAAACCTCTATTTTGAGCAGGGGAAACAACATAGCACTGGCCCGCACCCTGCTTTACCTGGCAGTGAGATCCCTGCGGACTGACTGCTCAGGCTCCGTGAAACAGGGACTGTGCTGGGTGAGGGCTGGGAAGCAGCTCGGCGGCGCAGCCCTGCCTGGCATGAGGGCCCGGCTCCCGCCCAGGGCTGAGCACGCCGGCAATGGCTGCCCTGCAGCTCCTCCCTCACCTCCCAGGTGAGGGGCGTGTCCAGAGCGCGTGTCAGCCGCCACTCTCAGAAACAGGACTCAGGCTTTCCCATGCACGTTTCGGTGAACTTCGACGCGACCCTAACTAAACTTTTGAAAACTTGTAGCGTCTCAGCCTGTGCCTGCCTACTCACTGCGCGCCCCTTCCCGCCCACCTGAGTTCCCGCAGGCCCTCCGCCTGACGGCCGCGCTGTAAGCGACGTCCGCGTCAGGGCTCCCCGATCACATCATGCACTTGCTCACGGCCCACCACCGCTGCAAGCACAAACCCAGCCCTGACAGCTGGCCTTCACGTTCCCCATCTCACAGAGCTTCCTACGTGCATGGAGCAAGCCTTACTTACCTAAAAAATACTAAGTGCCTGGGGTACAGTTGTGACAACTGGAATATGGCGAGTTTGAAAACATTTAGTGGGCTTCCTTCCTCGCCTCCCTTTCCCTTCTCCCGCTCCCCCCTCCCTTTCTTTCTTTCTTTCTTTCTGAGACAGGGCCTTGCTGTGCAGTTCAGACTGGCCTAGAGCTCACTTTGTAGCCCAGGCTGGTCTCCAACTTGGAACCTGAAACGATCCTCAGTGCTGGAATCACAGGCGTGCACCGCCTCCCCCGGCTCATTCAGTGGTTTTGAGTATATCACTCAGGCTAAAACTGAGGCTACTAGAGAAACATTCAGAGGACTGAGTAGTTCATTCTTGTCCCTCGAAATGTAGCTCATCTTGATAATTATTTGCCACTACAAACACTTTCGAAAGAAAACCCACAAAATACTCACTTTAATATGATACAATTTATAAAAGAACCAGGAACATAATTATAATCTTGAAAGATGAATTTAAATAGAAAATTACCAATTCATTAAGGCCACTTTACAACCTGTTCTCACACAGATTACAAATTAACTTTATGATCTAAGCTTTGCCAGTCAGCCTCATTATTAAGGGTCTGTAACCGTGAGAGAAGCTCTGTCATCTGTGAACTATGGGTCTGGGAGCTGCAACAGTGAAGGAGGCGACTTCATGAGCTGCGCCAGGGCCAGCGCCAGTGGGGTCCCCTTACCTGCAGCCCAGCTCTCTGTGAGCGCGACACAGCCTTGGCCTTGGCCTTCCCACTGTCCTTCCCAGCTTTGCCTCCAGCCTGGACAGAGAGAGGTGTGCAGGAAGTGAACACAGTACTTTCAAAACAGCAGAAAACAAAACATGATCTCCTTCCTCACTTGTAAAAATATACCTGATCATATCACCTTCCATTAGCTTATTGAAAAAAGACATCAAACACGAACACCTACTGAAAATGTGAGATTTTTACAAATCTGAACAAAATGCTCAATTTTCTGATAAATCCTGCAAGTCAGGCACTTTGGTACACACCTGAAATATTTCATAATTAAACAACTTTATAAAATGTTACCAGAACAAATCTTCTACAGAAACATTTAGAACTTAGATCTTTTGGAAAAAGAAACAAGAATCAAGAATGTCAGCTGAGCGTGGTGACAC
>NW_004955456.1:7360793-7364579 GCF_000276665.1 Chinchilla lanigera | reverse complement strand
GTCTCGGCCGACTCTGCCCCCGCTCGGCCGCTTCGCCGCCCGCTGCCGCCCGCACCGCCGCAGCCGCTCTCGCAGCACCGACAGCCGCCGCGGGAGCCGGACAATACCCCGGGCCCGCCTCGCGCTGCCGGGACCAATGGCTGCTCACCTTGCTCATTTGAACCATTGCGGCTGCCCAATGGTGCGCCTTCTTCTAGCTAGAACTCCGCCCCCCGGCACCTCCGCTCTAACGGCTGTTTGTTTTTGCACACGGCCCGCGGAGGCGGGGTTTCCAGCCCCAACACTGACGCGCTCTCCGCTCCTCTCCACGCGCCGAGCCTGACGAACAGGAGAACTGACCAATGGGGCGTACGAGGGCCAATGAAAACATCGCCCGCGAGCAACGGAGGTGGGACATTGGGGAGGATAGCGGGATTAACCAATGCGGTGGAGCGATTTCAGGCGGCTGTGGCTTTCCCGCCCAATCTCGGCGTTGGTGACTTGTTTGGGGTGGAAGCGCTCGTCCCGCGCGCTTCCCCGAGCCGCTGTCCACAGAGACCGTGGGTGTCCTCATCTGCTCCGGGAGTCGTGTTCCGCGGCCACTGGGTTTCGGGGTAGCTCGGACCCCGTGCCCAGCGCTGTCCTGGCGACCGGATCTTCCTGAGGTCCCCGCAGGCAGAACCCTGGCCAGAGCCCTCTGGGCCACCTCAGCTTTGTTTTTCTAGGGTCTGGAGGTTGACGTTTGGGGGGCAGCTCTCAACTGCTACAGAAGAAAACCTCTCAAACCCGAGTTTACGGCCGGGCGTGGTGGCGCACGCCTGCCATTTCAGCAGTAGGGAGGCTGAGGCAGGAGAATCGCGAGTTCAAACCCAGCTTGGGCAAGTCAGCGAGATAAGTAGGACAGCGCCCCAGTTCTTCAGCGTCTGTCCTCATTCCGACCTTCGACGCTTTCACTGTGCTCCAGCAGCTCCCGGGCTGTGCCTGCTGTGTGCTAGGGTCTCGGCTTCCATGGGGATTTCATTTTCCCGGGGAAATTTTCCCAAGGCCGCTGTCCCAGCAGTTTTATCGCCAGACAGGCAATATCCAGCCCGAAGTTTGAATACTCTTTCTTTCTTTTGCGGGGAGGGTACGGAAATCGAACTCAGTACCTTGTGCTTGCCAGGCAGGCGCTTGTGCCGCTGAGCTGTATCCTCGGCCCTTGAATTCTCTTTCAGTGTGTTTTTTTGTTTGTTCCTTTGTTTTTGGTTTGGTTTGGTTTGTTTTTTTGTCTCTTTGAGACGGTCTCACTATGCAGTTCAGGCTGGCCTCGAACTCGCAAGGATCTTCCTGCCTCAGCCTCCTGAGTGCTGGGATTACAGGCATGTGCCACCACGCCCGGCTTGTTTTGTTTTTCTTTTCTTTTTTTTTTTTTTTGAGACAGGGTCTCACTATGTATCCCAGGCTGGGCTTGAACTCGAAGTGTCCTCCTGTCTCAGCCTCCCGTGTGCTTGGGACTACAGGAGTGTGCCACCACTCGCGGCTTTGGCTATTTTTTATTTTGAGACAGGATCTCCCTAAATTACTAAATGCCCCAGCCTGGGTTCAAACTTACGATTCTCCTGCCTCAATCTCCCTGAGTGCTGGGGTTATAGATGTACACCAGCACACCTGGCTGCCTTTGCCTTTATTTATTTATTTATTTATTTATGTATTTATTTATATAGGAGAAAGGGTCTTGTATGTAGTCCAAGTTGCCCTCAAACTTGTTATTTGTGTAGCCCAGGCTGAACTGGTGATCCTCCTGCCTCAGCCTCCCAGAGTACAGAGATAACAGGTGTGTGCCACCATGTCCAGCTCTGTTTTGTCACTTGTGAAACTGAAAATGTCAGTTCTAGTTTTGCTGTTCTGAGTGAGCATTCTTTCAGTGATGAAGGGGAGAGTCCTTAGTGCGTAGCACTCAAGAAATGTCAACCTCTTTTGTCAACAGGAAAGTCATTATTGGCCTTTGGCCTTTGGGTCATTGATTCAGATTTTGACGAAACTGCGGTTAGGTTGAAAACAATCAGTTCTCACAGACGCTAGTAATGGCTTTACTGATCTTTGTCCTCAGTGATGAGAGAAGTACATGAAGGCTGTTGGACTGAAGAAAATGGACCCAAGTTTTCTGGTGTCTATAAACAGAGAAACTTTCTCTACTAACAGTTTTATAAAGTATGCATGTTAGTGAGGAAAGTCTAAGTGTCTAGTCAACTCTTGTCCTGTAGCTTGGATCTGGAATGTTCTGGAAAGGTCCATGTAGTAAATGAAAGTTTGGTCACCAGCCAGAGTCTTTGGAAGGCAAAACATTTAGGAAGTGGGGCCTATATTACCCAAGTGCAGATTTAAGTAACACAGCACCAGGCGTGGTGGTGCAGGCCTGTTAAGGAGCGCTCAGAGGCTGAGGCAGGAGGATTGCTGAATGTTTGAAGGCAGCCTGGGCAGCATAGTGATTTCAAGGCCATCTGGAACTGTGTAACAAGACCCTGTCTCAGAAAACCAAACCAAACAGAGACTCAATTTTACTTCAGAAACAATAGCTATCACTATGGAATCAAGTAATAACAAATTCTGGTGAGGCTACAAGGAAAAAGAAACTTTTTCATTTTTGGTGGGAATGTACACTAGTACAACTATTATGGAGATCAGTATGGAGGTTCCTCCCAAGTGCCTGTGATCCCAGCACTTGGGAGGCTGAGGCAGGAGGATCCTTGTGAGTTCAAGACCAGCCTGAGCTACAAAGTGAGCTTAAGGCCAGCCTGAATTGCATAGCAAGACCCTGTTTTAAAAAGATGAAGACGAAAAGAAAGAAACCCAAAATATAAAGAGCAAAATACAAGATAAAATCATAGGAAACATGGAGATAGTTTTCTCAAAAGTGAAGGGTCATCCGGGCGTGGTGGGCCACACTTGTAATCCCAGCACTCAGGAGGCTGAGGCAGGAGGATTGCCATGAGTTGGAGGTCAGCCTAGGCTACATAAACAAGTTCAAGGGCAGCCTGCACTACATAGTGAGACCCTATGTGAAAGAAAGGAAGAAAGAAAGGCAGAAAGGCAGGAAGAAAAAAAGAAAAGGAAGGAAGGCAGGAAGAAAGAAGGAAGGAAGAAAGAAAAAGAAGAAAGAAAAGGAAAGAAAAGAAAGGCCGGGCGTGGTGGTGCACGCTTGTAATCCCAGCACTCGGAAGGCTGAGGCAGGAGGATCATTGCAAGTTGGAGACCAGCTTGGCCTACAAAGTGAGCTCAAGGCCAGTCTGAACTATATAGAGAGACCCTGTCTCAAAAAAGACAAAGAAAGAAAGAAAGAAAGAAAGAAAGAAAGAAAGAAAGAAAGAAAGAAAGAAAGCCAGCCTAGGAAAGACATTTGCCCAAAGATGCTTCTGAAGGCAAGGAGGAAGCAGTGAGAATCCAGGCACATCTTAGGGCTATGGACGGAAGCAGGCAGCAGTGCCCCTGCACAAGCCACACCGGGGCGTTGGTGGCCATGATCTCCTGGTGTCTCTGTTCGGCTCCCCAGGCTGCCATGGACTCTGAGCCTGGCCACAAGCAGGTCATCTCCCGGCAGGGCTGCGCGGTGTGAAAAGTCAACTTGTGGATTCTGCTCGATCTCTTGGAGAACAGAGAGCATCATCTTCGTGGAGGATCTGATGGCAGAGATCCGCACTGTTGACAAATGCTTCAGCCAGGCTTGATGGTGCACGCCTGTAATCCCAGCACTCAGGAGGATGAAGCAGGAGGGTCTCTGTGAGTTCGAGGCCAGCCTGGGCTACAAAGAGGAACCCTGCCTCAAAAAAA
>NW_004955456.1:7357714-7360693 GCF_000276665.1 Chinchilla lanigera | reverse complement strand
AAAGAAAAAGAAAGAAAGAAAGAAAAAAGCAAAAAAACTGCAGCTTTACCGGGCATGCCTCTTTAATCCCCACACTCTGGGAGGCTGAGGCAGGAGGATCACAAGTAGAAGCCAAGTTTGGGGAATTTAGTGACTTAGTGAGACCTAAAAATTTAAAAACTTTAAAAAGGGCTGGGGGTGTAGCTCAGTGCAAAAGTATAATTTTAAAATTACAATTTCTTCTTCTTCCTCCTCTTTTTCTTCTCCTCCTCCTCCTCCTCCCCCACTTGCCGCCCCTCTGTCTTTTTGAGACAGGGTTTTGCTCTGTAGTTCAGGCTGGCCTTGAACTGGAAGCGATGCTCCTGAGTGCTGGGATTACAGCTGTGAGCCACCACGCCCGGCCAAAATTACAATTTCCTTGTCTCCTTTCTGTCTATCTTCATTCCTTCTATGCTTTCCAGTTTGAGTTCCAGTTCACAGGATCCCTACTCTCGGGTTCTAAGGTTTTTCCTTGTTCAAAAAGGAAGCTGCTAGCTTCTCTCTCCCTAACAGGGAGGAGTTCTTTTTACTATTTACTGTTTAACTTTGTATCCAGCAATACACTGTATTACTTCTCTATTCACATAACTGGTGTGTTTACTGCAACCTGGATGAAACTTGACTACTATAGCACATACATTTTTTTTTTGTCTATTTGAGACAGGGTCTCACTATGCAGTTCAGGCTGGCCTTGCGCTCACTGGTCTCGAACTCGTAACGATCCTCCTGCCTCAGTCTCCTGAGTGCTGGGATTACAGGCGTGCAGCACCACACCCAGCTGCATATACATTTTAAAATTTTTCTGTTATGGAAACTTTTAAATTAAAAGAAAAGCAAATAGTACAATAAAACCTGACATCCCATTATAAACCTACAATAATCATCATCTCATGCTATATTTGCTTGATTTAATTTTGGGGGGCAAGGATTGAGACAGGATCTAGCTTTGTAGTTCAAGTTGGCCCTGAACTCTCTTGTGTAGCCCAGGCTGGCTTCGAACTCATGGTGATTCTCCTGCCTCAGCCTCCCAAATTCTAGGGTTACAGGCATGCACCACCACGCTGGGTTTTCTTCCTTTATTTTTTATTCAGCTTTCTATTTGTCTCACCACAAGTGGATTATTTTGAAATAAGTTCAAAGTAAATATTTTTACTAGGAAATTATTTTCTTGGGGATGGAGTTGTAGCTCAGGGGTAGGATGCTTGTCGAGCACATGCAAGGCCCTGGTTGGACACAGGCTTATTTAGAAAGAAGAAGGGGTATTACTTTCTTACAGAACTCTTGGATCATATTGACTTTGTACAATGAGCATGTACTGCCTACTTAAACATAAACCAAAAACAGTAAACTAAACCCAAGACAGAAGGAAGGAGATACTAAAGCTTAGGAAGGAAGTAAAAGAAGTACTGTGCACATAGAAAAAAACAGTTTAAAAACTAATGAGACCGAAACTTGTTTCCTTAAACCGGGCATGGTGGCACACATGTAATCCCAGCACTTGGGAGGCTGAGGCAGGAGGATCCTTGTGAGTTTGAGACCAGCCTGAGCTGCAAAGTGAGCTCAAGGCCAGCCTGAACTGCATAGCCAGACTCTGTCTCAAAAAGATAACAAAACAAAACAAAACAAAACAAAAGTTGTTTCCTTATAAACATCAACAAAGCTGATAGATTTGTTGCAAGACTGAGCAAGACATAAAGAATTCAGTTTACTAAAATCAAAAGTAAAAGAGGGAAATCGCTGTTGACCTCACAGAAATAAAAGGACTAAAAGGGAATATTTTGAACATTGTTGCTATGGGGCAACAAATTAACCTGAGCCAGGTGTGGTGGCGCATAGCGGCAAGCCCAGCACTCAGGAGGCTGAGGCAGGAGGATCCTTTCGAGTTTGAGACTAGCCTGGGCTACAAAGTGAGCTCAAGGAGAGTTTGAACTGCATAGTGAGACTCTATCTCAAAAAGACCAAACAAAACAAAACAAAACAAAACAAAACAAAACAAAAAAACAAAAAAAACCAAAAACCAAAAAACAAGAAAAAAATTAAGTAACCTGGGTGAAAAAAATAAATTCTTAGGAAGATAGCAACCACTAAAACAGACTCAAGAGAAAAAAAACCAAAAAACAAAAAACAGACTCAAGGAAAAAAAAATAGAAAATATACAGATCTATAACAAGCAATTGAATTAGTGTTTTAAAATCTTCCTATAGGGCTGAGGATATAGCTTAGTGGAACAGAACCTGCTTGGCAAGCATGAAGTCCCAGTACAAAAAAAAAAAAAAAAAATGACAAGGGGCCACTGGACCCACTCGTATTTTCTACCATACATTTGTACTTTAGTGTTATATTACCCAGCTGTGCATCTGAGTACCTTTCCCTGAGGGGTACGGGAAGCAATCTACATGTTCACTCAGCTGGTGAGACAAAGCCAGGAGTGTGCCCCCGTGCAGAAGTGGCAAAATAGGATTGGTACTCACCTTATGCTCCACCTAAGTGGTTTTGTGTAAGTTTAGCTGAGGATCACAGAGGGCCTGGTAGACCCGCACCTCTCCAGCGTTTGTTAAAAAAGTTTTCTTTCGATTTGTCTGGTAGAAGTCACCTAGCTCAGTACAGTGGCACATGAAAAATCAGGTTTGCAAGTTTTGGAGGTGAAAAATAAATCACCAGGTTATTCATGCCGGGATGATGAAGATGATCCATTGTGGTAAAATACATGCTTTTTTTTTTTTTTAAAAATACATGCTTTCATAACAGAAGAGTGGTGTGGGTGTGTGATGATGGTGATGACAATGATGACAATGATGACAATGATGATGATGACTTTTAACATTGACCATATAAGCCAAAATTCCTGAGACAGTGAGATAAAACAAGAATCGACTGATATAGACAGGGAATGCAGACGTCCTTGATGCAGATGATAAAACAGCAATGTGAGTACATATTTGAGTGGTTTTTTTTTTTTTT
>NW_004955456.1:7356327-7357614 GCF_000276665.1 Chinchilla lanigera | reverse complement strand
AGACAGGGAATGCAGACGTCCTTGATGCAGATGATAAAACAGCAATGTGAGTACATATTTGAGTGGTTTTTTTTTTTTTTTTTTTTTTTTTTTTTTTTTTTGGTACTGGGAATTAAACTCAGGACCTTGCACTTGCCAGGCAGGCGCTGTACTACTGAGCTGTATACCTGGCCCCATTGTGAATACGTATTTGACTTAGTTCAAATATTGCGAAATGGCCACACAACCAAATGGAACTATCCAACGTTAAAACTAGGTCTGAAAAAAAAAAACTGGTTCTGAAAATATAGTGAAGGTCTTGGTGGGAGTGAAATGTATTAGGCAGAATGCAGGCACTGCTATTCAGCGTTGGAAATTATAACAGGTGAAATGCTACAAGATGCTGTGAAATATACAAAGGCTGAAATACAAGTAAAATGTTCTGTATACACCAATAGGCGTATTTAAAAATGTATTTGTGGTGACACCTCAATAGCTGAACTGAGAGCACTCATAGGTCTGCTGTACTTAGGGATTTCTCATGGTGATTGCAGGAATGTAAAAGACTTAGGGAAAAGCTATGGGTCAAAATATGGCATAAAAACTTATGCCCTTATAGATGCAAATACTTATTATGCTTTCAGTTTAGACAATTGTTCTGAGCCAGGCGTAGTGGCGAATGCCTGTAATCCCAGCACTTGGGAGGCTGAGGCAGAAGGGTTGTTGAGAGTTCAAGGCCAACCTGGGCTACAAAGTGAGCTCAAGGCCAGCCTGAACTGCATAGTGAGACCCTGTCTTAAAAAGACTAAAAAGATAAATAGACAGTTGTTCTGGAACTCAGCCACCAGTTCATTATTTGTACAGTAATAAACTGAATGATGTTGTTCTCCCAAATTAATTGGAATGTGATATCAGACAGTTGGCTTTTCTGGTTTCCAATTGATGTTACATTTACTAACATAGCACAAGTTGACTAGCTCAGGGACCGTACATAGGAACAAAGCAAATTCCAAATGAAATGCTGCGATTTCAAAAGAAAGACTTGTAGTACAAACTTTGGATTTCAGAAAGATAGAACATTGGCCTCGTGCATGGCAAAGAAAAACAAACTGGCACAGCTGATGTCAACATTGCACCATAATGGAAATATTGATAGGGAAATCTCAACAGAACAGAATCCTGAGATGGAAACTTTCTACAACAAAACTGAAAGTATGGTAGATGGTGACAAGTTACACTGCTATTATGGTACTGCCTGAAACACAAAGCATTGGCCAATGGTTGTGTTTTACTTTTTTTTTTTTTTTT
>NW_004955456.1:7331950-7344406 GCF_000276665.1 Chinchilla lanigera | reverse complement strand
TTTTTTTGAGACAAAGCCTTGCTATGTAGCCCAGGCTGGCCTCAGACTTGCAGTGATCTTCCTGCCTCAGCCTCCTGAGTGCTGGGATTACAGGGGCCACCATACCCAGCTATGTTACTTATTTTTAAATTCAGACTACAAAAAGCAAGGTGTAGAACAGTGTATGGAATGACCTGACCATTGGTTTATGAAGAAAAGGGCCTATTTACTTGTAGTTTATTCTTTTTAAACAGTTTTGAGGTTCTTCAAATTTGACTTGTAGTCAGTAAAAACAAAAAACTAATAAAGAGGGAAATGTTGAAATTACCAGGTATCCCTACACACACACACACACACATCTTTTTTTTTTTCTTTCAATACTAGGGATTGAACACTGAGCTTTCACCCTGTTACACCCTCCCCAGCCCTTTTTATTTTTAATTTGTTTTTGTTTTTGTTTTTCTTCTGGTACCAGGAATCAAACTCACGACCTTGCGCTTTCCAGGCTGGTGCTTTGTCACTGAGCTAAATCCCCAGCCCCTCTTTCTAATTTTGAGACAAGCTCTTGCCAAGTAGTTAAACTGCCCAGATTGGGTTGGAACTTGTCATCCTCCTGCCTTAGCCTTCCAGAGTGCTGAGATTATAGATGTGGACCACCACATCCAGCTTCCCTTCACCTCTTTTGATGAGCAAAATAATACAATCTGGCAAACCTGTAGAAAACAAAAAAAGGAAATGCCTTTGTCACTCCAAGTTAAAAAACTGCCAGTTTTTTGTGAACAAAAAGAAGGTTAGGACAGCAGGATAGTGATAGTAGTTCAACCCAGATGTTTGGCCAAATAAGGTTATCATGTTCCTCTGAAAATAAGGCCTGGGTGGAAGATAATCAGTCTTCAAAACTAGAGATCAAAAATGCCAGCCCTGCCAGGTGAGGTACACGCCTGTAATCCCAGCACTCAGGAGGCCGAGGCAGGAAGATCACTGCAAGTTCGAGGCCACTCTGGGCTGCATATTAAGACTCTTTCTCAAAAACAAAACAAAAAGAACATAGTCAACCTGAACTGGGAGTTCCAAGCGGGACCGCCTGGAAGAACTCCAAAGGAGAGTCCAAGCCGAGGTTACTGAGCTGTGTCTTTATGGACAGTGCTAAGGGGGGTTAGTGGGACCTACTTAGGTGGAATGAGGAGAGGGGAGAGGTAAGTCTGGGGGTGCAAGAATAGCTGAGTGCCCAGGCATCGAGACAGCTAATGCCCTGTTGGGGGCACGCTGTGCCCTAGCAGGCAGCAGAGGTGTGGAGTGGGCCGCTGCTCCCCGGCTTAGGTAGCTGGGAGTCAGCCAGCCCAGGAGCTGCGGCCAGGCAGACGGGTCACTCTCGCTACGAGAGTAAACGTGTTTTCATGCAATTAGGGACCGTTCCTATCTTTTCGTGTGAGCTTTCTGAACCTACCTCTTCCCCATGTATGATTTACTTTCTGTATCTAGACTCTCCGGGATCCAACAAGGGCCCCTGGAGCTCCCATGCAGAATATACATGAATGTATTTTGCAGTGCTGGGGATGGAACCCAGGGTCTCACACAGGCCAGGCAAGCGCTCGACCACTGAGCTACACCCCCGTGCCATTCCCTATCCCCGGCTTGGGGATTGAACCCACACGCATGCTTGGCAAGCATCCTACTACTCAGTATCCTTAGACTTTTTTTTTGTTTTTAATATGAGACAGGGCCTTGCTATATGGCCCAGCCTGGCCTGGAACTTGAGATTCTCTTGCCTCAGCCTCCCAAGCGGCTGGGATTACAGGACTGCGCCACCGCACCTGGCTAGAGCGCATCCGTGTTGCTGGGCTTCAGCCGTGGGCGTGTCACAGCGTCACCCGCAGGGAGCAGTTGGGCTCTGCCGGAACCCCGCGTCCCTCTAGAGAGTGGCCTCAGGGGCACCGCCTCCCTCCCAGTTTATTAGAATTTGTTAAAATTCACCAAAGGTGGGGCCCTCCCTCTGCGCTGAGGTTTTGTTCTGAGGTTAAGTGTGCTCCTACAGCAATTGCCTCACCTGGCCAGGCCAGGCTTGGGCTCCACGGGAGCTTGGGGGACGCGTGCTCACCCCAAAGCTGTGCTGCGCACTGCTGGGCTGAACGACTGGAGGGCGACTGCCACCACCAGCTGTCTCCAGAACCCAGCAAGGCAAGGTCGCCAGACTGGCCCTGGAGGGGGCGGTGAGAGCAGCCTACGGGGAAGTCGGAACAGCCAGCTCACGGCCAGGTGGCACTGGAAGGCCAAGCGGGAGTGGCCATCTGCTGTGGCAAAGCGGCCTGCATGCCTATCAGCAGATGTAGGTGTACACAGTGGAGTAATACTCTGCCAGGAAGAAGGACACATTAGCGTCATCTGTAAGAAAATGGATGGATCTTGAGACCATAGTACTAAGCAAATAAATTAGACACAGAAGGTTAAGTATTGCATGGTTTCTTTCTTTTTTTTTTTTTTTTCTGGTACCAGGAATCGAACTCACAACCTCACACTTGTCAGGCAGGCTCTGTGCAGCTGAGCTAAATCCCCAGCCCATGCATGGTTTCTGTAATATAAGACCCAAGATATAAGTCATTTCAAGAGCAAAATAAGAGAGAGCAAGAAACAGAATGGTAAACTGTGGAAAGGGTGGAGGCCTGGGGAAGGGGAGATTTGGGAATAAAAAGCATCAAGATGTGCCCCGTGTGTGCTCCATTCCCAAGAGGACTGCAGTCACCGTGCATCACCAACACACACAAATACAAAATTAATACAGAAAAGCCCAGGAACGTTCCGGGCGCAGGTTTCGGTCCTAAATCCCGGCCACAGAGAAGGGCCAGAGCCCTGGACGGCGCGGGAGGAGGGTCCTGCAGTCGTTGCCAAAGGGGAGTCTGTGGTCCCCGCCGGAGAGAGCAGACAGACGACCGCGCTGCCCCACGGAGTCACTTGCCTGAGCGAGGTCACCAGCGGCGTCCACCGCCAGGACCAGCGGCTGCCGCGCCCGGACCTTCCGCCTTGGGGAGGGCAGCTGCTGCTTCCTGGTCGCCCCGGGCACCGCGGGTGTTCCGCTTCGCGTTATTCACACGGCAAGCGAGGACCGGCCCTTGCGCTCCGATGGAGGCACGGGGCCGGCCCAGGAAGAGTGGGCGGACACAAATGCGCTTCTGAATTCTAAGCCAAAGCTTCAAGGCGGACCCAGGTAGGGGCAGGACAGGCTTTCGGTAGTGGCCACCAGGTGGCGCTCACCCCCCGAGTCGAGCTGGGCTCCCCGAAGCTGGGGGCCCGCCAGCGCCCGGAGGTCTGTGCGGGGGAAAGCCGGGGCCGGGATCGCGCTGTCGGCTGAGGACCGGGCCGGGGTGGAACCTCGCTCCCAGCTGCTCCGCTGCCCACCCTGCGAAGCGTCACCCTTACTTCCCCGCCCGGGCTCAGTGCGGCTCTTTGAGCCGCAGCCCCTGTTCCTGGAACTGGGCGGCAGCGCGCTGCACACGCGGCGGAAAGGCCCCGCGCTCAGCCAGCGCCGCTGCGGGCGGCGGAGAACCGAGGCTCGAGGGCCGGGCTTTCCCGAGACCCGCTCAGTTAGGGGGCAGACGCGCTCGTGCTCCCCAGACTCCGCAGCGAGTCTCAAAGTGCGGGCCTGGAAGCGACAGGATGGGCGTCCTCAGGAGCTGGGCCAGGACCTCAGGAGCCCCTGTTTCAACACGGCTCTGGGGGACTCCAGGGCGTGCTATGGGGCTCTCAGCGCCTGTGAACCCCAGATTTCCCGTGAGCTACCACACCAAGGTGAAAGGCCTTCCTTCTCTCTCGCTCTCTCTTTTTTCTTTTTCTTTTTGGCTTTTTGAGACAGGGTCTCACTATGCAGTTCAGGCTGGCCTTGAGCTCACTTTGTAGCCCAGGCTGGCCTCGAACTCGCAACGATCCTCCTGCCTCAGCCTCCCAAGTGCTGGGATTACCGGCGTGTGCCACCACGCCCGGCTTCCTTCTCTTTGGACAGGCTCTCACTATGCAGCCCACACTGGCCTCGAGCTCAACTGCGACCCTCCTGCCTCGGCCCTCAGAGGGCTGGGCTTTCAAAAGGACTTCACTGCCAACCTTTCTCAAGATGGGGCCATTTTAGGGGACCGGAGGTGGTGTGCGTCTGTGAGCAGAGCTGAGGCGGGGCTGCCCCGTGGGGTTGTTTCTTTCGGCACGTGCTTCCAGCCCCTACCCGCTACCTTTTGTACTTCAGGCACAGGCTCCTGGTTCTCCTCCCTGACTACATACTAGAATCATTAAGGGCGCTTAGAAAGGCTCACCCGCAACCCCACGCCCGCGGTCGTGTTTGGCTGGGCCGGGCAGCGCCTCTGGGGCACCCTGCACCGGGCTGCGGACGCTGGGCTGCGCTGTGCGTGGGTGCTGCGTTGTTCATGCGTGCAGGGAATTGTCTCGCAGCGAGAGCCTGGAACAGGAAGAAGCCGGAGAGCTGAAGGTGTAATTAATTACTAGAGGAGTTCATCTCTTGCAGCCCTTTGTTCTTTTTCAGGTGTCACAAATTGTCCAGGCCAGTGGTCCTCGAAGGGTGACCTAGAGTCCCCAAGGGGCTCCTGAGACCTGGGAGCCCGTGGGAGAAACTATGTTCACAGTGACATCACAGCCTTTCCTTCCATTCTCTCATAAGCTTTTGGGGCGGGGAGCGGGGAGTTCTGCAGGGACTGAACGGTATGACTTCACACGGATAGCAAATGCAGTGCATGCCCTCATTTTTGTCTTTAAAATTTTTATTTATTTATTTATTTATTTGGTACCAGGAATCGAACTCATGACCTCAGGCTTGCCAGGCAAGCACTTATGCCGCTGAGCTACATCCCCGGCCCTCATTTGTCATATACAGATAGCCCAGAAAGCTAAGAACTCCTTGGGGTGTTGGCTGGACCTGGAGGCATACACCTGGAATCCCAGCGCTTGGGAGGGTGAAGTGGGACGGCCACCCCCGGACTACATAGGGAGACCCCATATAAAAAGCAGAACACTAAACTCAAAAGGATCTATGGACATAATTTCTTCTTTAAGACTAGGGCAAAAAGGCCAGGCATGTAATCCCTGCACTCAGGAGGCTGAGGCAGGAGGATCGCTGCAAGTTTGAGGCCAGCCTGGGCTACAAAGTGAGCTCAAGGCCAGCCTGAACTGTATGAGACCCTCTCAAAGAGACCAAAAAAAAAAAAAAAACAATGCAAGAGAAGTCTGGCCTGGTTTTATGATAAGGGAACATCTGGAACAGCAGTTTCTAGCCAGCCATTGTAAGTGACAGCAGAAAAACTAGAGGGAGAAAATGGTGTGGGTTGTGGGCCAGAGCCTGAAGCTTATTTGCAAGTTCAGTTTTGTGTGCACCGGCTTAGTCCTGCGTGGGTCTCCCTCCAAGCTGCCCCCCGAGAGTGAGCGCCACCAGGTGGCATTCGCCCCTCAGTTGCCGTATGACCCCTTAAGAAAGAGACACGGGCACAAGGTTGTCATTCACTTTTCCGCATACTTTATTTGTTACAAACATACAATTTTTTAAATATAGACTGTAAAACTCCATTTGCAAAAGTCTGCTATTGTAAGGAGTGCACACCAGCAGGAAGAGTTCTTAGACTTTTTTCTGTGAGTTTTTCTGTCAGTTTTGCTAGTTAGTGGTAAATACGGGACCCGCCACTTTACAGACCTGTCTGAAGCTTCTGGCTGTATTCACATTGCTCTTTCGAAGCAGCCCTGCTCGTCTCGTAACTGGTCAGAATCTGAGCTTCAACCTACAGGCAGTGAGATCAACAGCCCGCCTGGACTCTGCTTTGAACGGTTTTCAGGAAGTGTGATTTCTGAATGGGTACTGCACTTCACGGTTTGTTTGAATTGCCCATGCAGCTGTTTGTTAAAGTGCATTCTTCTTTTAAAAAATAAGCAAGAGGAATAATCTTTACTCTTTAACCAAGGTACTTAAAAAAATGAACTTTTTGGTCTCTCAGCAGATATTCCCAAATTGATCCTAGCACTACAAATTTTAGTGTTCTATTTACAAACATTTATAGGGTTACAGGTGGAGGGGACCTTATAAAATTAAAGGTGCAGCTTCACTTGAAGCAGAAATCAGTTCTACAAATTCATACATAGGCAAACACACTTGGTTTACAATGCATAATAAGCATGTTGGTATTTACAGAGATTGAAGACATACCAAAAAACCTCTTCTTAAAGTAATTTCCAACCTACACTCTAATTGTACATTTAGGTCAGGAAGCTGTTTCCTGCTACCAAGATTTGGTTTTAATTCACTCGAATGACTTCTGCATTCTCTACAGGCAGTCCCAGCTCGGGGGCAGAGAGCCTAAGCCACTAGGAGACTCGCGGGAGGGAGCAAAGATTCTACACAACAGAAAGCCAGGTATCTGGAAACGCATCACAGATGGATGATTCTTAAAAATGGTCTTGGAAAGACATTCGGATGAAAGTTCCAAAGAAAGAATCAATCTCTACCAATCTAATTATTCTGGACTTCAGAAGGGAGAAGTCCACATACACTGATCTTAGTTACTATTCAGATATGGGTAAGTCATGGAAACATAAAACCTTGCCCACTACCAAGATCTGCAAAACCATGCACTCCTGGTAGAATGTAGCTGCTGATTTAAAGGTAGTTCCTAGACTTTCTTCCCACTCTAATGACATTTAGGAAGCCAAAGAGATTTTGTCCACGGGGGGGTGACATATGGGCCAGGAAAAAGGGTTTATGCTTACTATCAGTTTAAAATGAAACTCCCGCCGGCATGGTAACACATGCCTATAGTCCCAGCACTCCGGAGGCTGAGGCAGGAGCATTGCTCGAGAGTTCGAGGCCAGCCTGGGCTACATAAGGAAGTTCAAGGCCAGTCTACACTACATAGCGAGACCCTGTCTCAAAACAACCACGAAAACAACAACCAAAGAAACTGCCAAATTCCTTCAAATGTTTAGTGATATAATCCTGTTCTTTTAAAATTTCTTGGGACACTCTCTGTAGTTTTAGGTCTGTGAGAAAAGAATTTATGAGAAGAAATATATCACTCATTATTCTATTTCCAAATATTAGGATTCTATTACGCACCTGATTTTGCAAGAGAAGGGGATAAAATATGTTGCCTTTAAGAAATAAGAGAGCATCTGAATAAATTTTCTTAGCTACTAGTTACTGACAGTAGAGGAAAAAAAAGGTATCAACTCCTGCCTTGCGCAGTATGCTAACAACACTGAACGGGTGTACAGCTTTCTCTCCAGGACCAGGACCCACACTTCGTCACGCAGAAAAGGTACAGGCAGTCGCCTCTTATCCATGCAGTGGATGTTAGATTCCCCCATGTTAGATCTGTTAGATCTAACATGGGGGAAATAAAATTGGCTCCTGAATTCAAAATCCCACGTTTAAAGAAGTTAAAATCTTTCATCCAAAAAAAAAAAAAGGTCTTTCCTCAAACTGTTAAAATCATCTCCAGAAGAAAATGGTAAAGTGTCAGCTTCTCACCAACGCCTGCCCTCGTCACTCCAAGTCCTACGGAGCAGTGAGACTACCAACATGGCGCCTGCTGTTTTAACATGGCTCTGCCTACCTCCACTGGAATGTCTCATTAGATTTTCAAATGAAAAAAAGAGATTGTGACTAGAGATTACCTTGAGGGTATATTCCCTATTTCCCTAGGAAATATAAAATACATTCATAAAGGCCTTACGTGGATTGGGACATAGTTATCGACTGGGAATCACTAGGGGAATAAGACTTCATGACAACATTATTTTTCCGAATTAATTTTCAGTACCGACAACCACTTGTTCAAAGTCAGTCTGTGAAACCAAATAGTCATGAAGCTCCGCTTTAGGACTGACGACCGGGGAAGGGGACTAACTAGAACTCAGCATTCCAGAGTCCGGTTATCTCTTGAAACTTCTGGGGGCTAACATCTGAAAATTCATGTCTTTGTTTTTCTAAGTTAAGAACAGGGGAAATGAAGTTGTAATTTGCCATTTCCTCTTCACCTCTGCAACTTCAAACGGGATACAGGACATGACCTTTTTTCTTCATTTATATTTTCTAAAGGTAAACATGGTTCTTTTTTTCTTTTTTCTTTTCTACAAACCATCTCCCCCCTCCCAGACCCACCCACACCCCCATTATCCAGTCTACTGAACAGGAGTTGAAACTCTTTAGGAAGACAGCTAATTGATTTACAGTACTCTAAAACCAACCCTGAAAACGGATAATCTCATTCATTTACTAGAACTTCAGTGCTGTTGTTGACAGAAAAGAAAAAAAAAGTTACCTTAAGGCTCGAGGGAAAGTAACTCATTAAATTGTGAATGCAGCATTGTTTACTCTCCCGTCCATTGGAAACTAGCAAAATGCATTCTGGATCAATAATACAAACTTCCTAACATTAGCAAAGATTTCTACTTTTCTTACATAGAGTTAGAACAATATTCATAAGCAGATTATCTAGGGGAGCCTGAGAAACCATGATCCACATCACACAAAGATTCCATGTATTTCATGATCAAAAAGTGCTTTATCTTTGAGAAATATGTCAGGGTTAAAATGGAAATATACAATGCAAGCTCACTCGACACTTTTTCAAGTGAGGTACAAAGTGGAAAGGGAGCAAAAAGATGGAGGCTCTGCTTGCTGAACAGGCCTTATGTGTGACTTCTGGGTATACGAAATTAAAATTGTTTTAACAATAATAGTGGCATTTTACACCACTGTATTTTAAAACCTGAGATTGGACATCAAAGCAGTCAACTTTGTTTTTCATCAGAGCAATTCTGATACTTCCTAAAAATAGAAGAAAACTCAATTAGATTATCTCCAGGGTCGGAAACATCGACTTTCCCCAATCAAAAAAGGAGACCGATCAAAAACATCACACGAAGAGTGCCGCAGAGCCACCGCTCTCAGCAAACGCGTCATTTTTACATCAGTGAAAAAGCCACTTCTCGCCTCCCCGTCTCACTCATCAAGGCCACACTATTTTCAAACGAATATCTACTGAGAGATCAGTTGTGCATTGGACAAAGTACCATAATTGGGTTAAAAATGAAAACAAAATTTACAGTGAAGAATACTTATGTGCATGGCTGACACACTCCAGCTTCTCCTCGGTGTCATCTACCTCAAGATAGACGCATAGTCACCTCGTGTGGACTACACCCGACACCCCTGTAAAGCCAGTCAAGGTCACATTCACGCAGCATCTGAGCGACCACCGTGCCTGAAGTGTGCAGCCGTTTACAGACCACTCAATATGAGGGCATTACTATAACCAGCCTCTTTTGCCCACAACCCTGCATTTTCACATAAGACAGGAGAATTGTTTTGTTTTGAGAAAACCGAAGCTTGACTCTCTTAAAAAGACCTGCGATTTACTGCAAAGTGATCCAGAGGTAACAAAGGAAGCAGGAAGTTAATGGCTGCCTGCGCCAAAAGCCTCTCAATCATTTTGCAGTAAATAATTATGGAAAGTGACACGACAAGCAGCCGCGAGTGTACCACGGCCACCGTCACCGGTACCACCTACATGCCTCCAAGTTACATAGGGTGTTTGGGTTTTTGGTTTGGTTTTCACTTTGATTTTTGGTGCCATACAGATTTGCATTTTGTTTTGTGCAGCATATGCACTGAAAATTTTGCTGACTATAACCGCTGTTTCACTTGCTAAAACAATGGGTAGGGACAATAGAAAACAGCAATTAGCAGGACCTCTTCACAGATTTTTACTCTTTCGATTCTATTCCTAAAATCTGTCTTCTCATTTGGTAATTACGGTAGTTGGAGAAACAAACCTTCCATAGATTATTTGAAGAAGGAGCTTTAGAGTTCCCTACTTCTCAGGAACATAACTGTTTTGATTAGCTGGGATGTCTGCCAAATTTAAAAACCTCTAAATCCTTCATAGTATGAACACAGATAGTACACAGCGCGGAAAAACAAAACGAAAGAAGTTGGTTGTTTCCCATAGTTTCTACAATGCCACCGTCTCACTGGAACTAACAAAGACCGTTTCCTTTAAGAAGCTAATATTTACGACCGAATCTCTGTGTTTTACAGATTTCTATTGTCCCTAGTCACTGGAATGAGGATCAGTGAAATGCTACAATTAATCCACATCCTTCTGCAATCTTCCTACAGCGGGAAGAGAGGCCACTAACCACCCTCTGCAGGAGAAATAAACCTTAAGAGATTGGTTAAGACTTAAAAACCCACCACTATGACATTTACCACTTAATCTTACATAGGCAGGTCAAAATTTTAATATAAATTACTTTTGCCAACACATAGCTTATGCATTCTTTGCTCCTTTTTTTGGAGGATTCTCAAATTGATATCTAAAGATTTACATATGATATATTACTGTTATATGGTCTAATGACTAAGAAAATTTCTCTGGTAACCAAAGCTGATGCCATATATGGTAGTGTTCTTGGCATATTGCTCTATATGCCTCAGACCACTTCCACATTCTTTCTATTCAGCTAATTATAGCTTAGTAGCCACTGGTGAAGGATTGTGAAGACCCTGTCATTTCTACAGAGTAGAATGGCAAGGCTAGTCACTGCAATTCAGCCAAACAAAAAGAAAAGATAAACCAACCCCTTGAAAAGGAGAGGTACTGCACCTTTGCAAAATTGAACTGGCTCACCGCAGCTGAGCAACAGAACCACCACTGAAGCAAGAAAACAAGTTGGTCTATACAGGAATTGTACATGGTTCGAAAACGAGAGTTACAGCAATCCATCAATGGCTGCAACCTTAATTTTCATTTGCTGCCTCAGAGTTGGAAACTTAAGCAGTTTCTGCAAACCTAATGCTAGCTTCTCAGCTCCTTTAATAAAACTAGGAATTTGTTCTCCGCAGCAAAGAAATAAACACTCAAAACACATAGGTAAATACAGCAGGACATTATTGAAAACAGCTGCCTTGTAGTACAAAATACAGTACAAGTATACGGATGTCATTAAAACATCAAAAATACTATTGCTCCCATACAATTTAGGAAACATTCTTTGCAACGGAGAAAAATTTAAAAGAAAAGCTTTAAAAAAATCTGTTTAAAAATTCTACTGTGGATGATGAGAGTAGAGAAATAGTCTGAAAAGGGCACCAATGTTTGTGGCTCTTCCACTTTTTGTTGTTTAAATCTAAGATCAACAATATTCTGAATCATAGTCTATTTTTTAAAAAAGCCTAATTTATATACACAATTATTTCCCTCCCTCTCAGCCACAAATACATGAAAACGACCTTTTTGTATATTACTCATTTCCCAATAAATACAAAAAGATTGTATAGATTGAATAATACCAAAATAAGATAATAAAAAGGATATGCAATAAATTAAAAAGGCAGCTCAAATGAAGGGCAGGCATGCAGTTAAAAAAAATACTAAGATTGTGGAGGTTGGGGTTACTTGCCTCCTGTTGAGAAAGTGTCACACAAAGAATACCTGAAAACTTTGGAAAGAACATGAGCTCTCATTCAATTCAAAGTTACCTAGGTCTATGACATTTCTAGGAATACCTTTCGATGGGACTGGGATTAACTTGATTAGTAAAAATCATTTCTACTGAAAATCCACTTAAAATATAGAAGAGACGATCCTTGAAAACCCCAATTTTTATTCTTGAACGACAGCTGGATAAACTGGCAAAAGCCAGTCTGTTGAAATTTCAAGATGGTATAAAAATGCTTCCAGGATGTAGTCAGCACTTTCGTTCACTTCAGTTCCATTCGCAGATGGATCTCGGCTTCCACGGGTGCACGGCTTGAATCACTCATCCATCATTTGCCAACTCTGATTGTGAGGTACTGATACAATGGATCAAGTTCCTAAAAATTTATTTTAAAAGAATAAATGATGCTGGAATTCTGGACCTGAGGATCTTTAGTATTCCAAGAAATCCACAGATTAAACTGAAGGTGAATTAAGACTTCAGTTTGGTTGTCTCCAACTTTCCTGTGAGGATGGATATCCCATTAAAGCTCAGGCTTGGAGCCACACTGTTCCTTTCGCAGGTAATAGTCAAGTTTTACGGTTTAAAACGCAGCCAGCCAGTGGCCCGAACAGCCGAATTAGCCATAATTCACCGGCTCAGATGGTGGAGCCACAGGGATCTGGCTCTCATTCATACCCAAGCCATTTCTCGGTAACGACCTCCGCATTCAGAGATCAAGGGAAGAACTTTAGTGAGCAGCAACCAATCCACTCAAACAGTTTGCCTTGTGCTTTACGCCTGACTTCTTGTGCCTACCTCAGCAATCCCCAATGTAAACTTTTGTTTTTGGAAAGAAGAATTTCTGCCAACTTTTACAAACTGTTTTAGTAATGGATTCTTGTTCAAGCATTGAGGTCTGGATTCATTTGCATCCCGGAAAACAAATCTGCAAAGAAAAGACATGGGCCTTGGTCCAGGTTTCACGCAAAACCTTTTTCGAAAAAAAGCATC
>NW_004955456.1:7324117-7330021 GCF_000276665.1 Chinchilla lanigera | reverse complement strand
GGGCGCGCCGCGCCGATGCCCGCCCCCGCACTGTGCGCGCGCGCTTGCTTTCGGGGACCCTTCTGCGTGCGTTCGGGGCCGTCCACGTGCCTCTTTCCCCGCCCGCTCGGCTTCTCCCGCGCGCGCCCCCGGCCCAGTCCCTGCGCTCGCGGACCCGCTCTGCGCCCCCGGGGGGAAGCTGGAGAGGGCGAGGAGCAGGGGCGGTGGCTGCGGGGTTCCAGGGACCAGGCAGAGCGGAGCCCGGAGGACGAGCCAGCTTGCGCCGGGGTTGAGGTTCGGGAAGAGCGTGCCCTGCCTCGGCGCTGGCGCCCGCGCTGCGAACTCTGCGGCAGAGTCCCGGGGAGCTGTGGAGCCCCCTGCAGCGCGCCCAGCTGCGGTCCGAGGCGCGTTCCGGAAAGACGACCCTGAGAGTCACGTAGATGGTTTGGAAGGTGGGATTTGGGATCTGGAGTTCAGTTCCCAAGATCTTGCTGTCCGCCCTCCTCCAAGCCACAGCAAGGGCCTCAGTGAGTGCACCCTGCCACGCTTTAGTGCGTTTACCAGTAAAATGTGAATAATTCCTGTGGAGCCTTTGGTTGTGAGCACTGCAGTGTAGTGAGAGGAGCAGTTGGAAGAGCATTAAAAAGTGCCGGCGCTGCAGTCTTACTGTTTGATGTGGGTTTTTTTTTTGGAGACCGAATCTCACTCTGTAGTTCAGGCTGGCCTTGAACTCATGGTAATCCTGCCTCAGCCTCCCAAGTGCTGGGACTACAAGTGTTTACCACCACGCCCAGCTAGCCTTACTGTGTTGAATCTGTGTCACCTTGACCAGCTATTTTTCCAAGCCACTTTTTTCTTTTTTTTCTGAGACAGGGTCAGAAATCTCATTCTGTAATTCAGGCTGATCTTGGGCTCACTGTGTAGCCCAGGTTGGCCTCCAACTTGCATCCTCCTGCCTCAGTGTCCTGCGGGCATGGGCCAGCATGCCCTGCAGAGTCCTCATTCTTAAATGTAGCGATTAGGGCCGGGGATATAGCTCAGCGGCACAAGCACCTGTCTGCCAAGCGCAAGGTCCTGAATTCGATTCCTGGTACCCCCCCCAAAAATGTAGAGATTAATAATACATCTAATACCAGGGGCTGGGGATTTAGCTCACCGGCAAAGCGCCTGCCTGGCAAGCGCAAGGTCATGAGTTCGGTTCCTGGTACCGGAGAAAAACAAACAAAAATAATAATAATACATCTAATACCTGTGTGTAGACTGTGTAAAGGACACTTAGTAACACAACACAACATAAAAATGGGCAAAAGATGCTAACAGACGCCACAAAAAATACACAATGGCCGGTAAGAACATGAAACGATGCTGGTGAAATGTAAGTTAAAATCATAATAAAGTATCACTGAACACCCACCCATTAGAAAAGCTAAAATTAAAAAGCGTGACATCAGGTGTTGGCAACAATGTGGAGAAACTAGAACACTGCTTATAGGAGGAATGTAAAAGGGTGAGAACACTTTGGCAGTTAAGAATTAAAAAAAACCACTTCATGGGGGGCATGTGCCATTTTGATACAGGTATACATTGCTTAGACAATTATAAACTCACCTACCACATGGCCAACTCTCAAGTATCCACTATTAGGTTTTTTTTGAGTGTGTGTTTTTAAGATAGGGTCTCACTACGCAGTGCAGGCTGGCCTTGAGCTCACTTTGTAGCCCAGGCTGGTCTCCAACTCACGATGATCCTCCTTCCTCAGGCTTCCCTAAGGTTTTTGTTTTTGTCTTTTTGAGACAGGGTCTCACTACACAGTTCAGGCTGTCCTTGAGCTCACTTTGTAGCCCAGGCTGGTCTTGAACTTGCAAAGATCCTCCTACCTCGGCCTCCTGAGTGCTGGGATTACAGGCATGCGCCACCAGGCCCAGCTCTTCCTGTAGGCTTTTATCTAAGGGAAGTGAAAGTATGTCCATACAGAACACACTGTATGACTCTATGGCTATAAAAATTTAGAAAGGGAAATATATATATATATATGTGTGTGTGTGTATATATCTATCTATCTGAAAAATAGTCGTCGGGGCATAGAGAGTTAGGTTGGAAAGGTGCAGCGGGGGCCTCCTAGGGGTGATGGAGATAGTCTGTATCCTGGCTGTGGTGGTGGTGCCGAAACTCACTGAAATGCATAGTTTACTACAGAGATTATAACTCCATAAAATAGTGATTATTTGGTGTTTTATATTTCTATTATTTTTTATTTTTGGAACTGGGAATCGAACTCAGGACCTCACGCTTGCCAGGCAGGCATTGTATCACTGAGCTTTATCCCCGGCCCTAGTTATTATTTTTGGAAAAGGGAATTGAGGATGTTGGGGAACCTGTACACCAAAAAATGTAAGATTGCTGGACGATAATCCTTGAAAAATGTTAGGTAACACATAAGTTAGGGTGGGTACTCAATACATGTGGACTCAAGAGAGTTGAAAAGACAGGGGAGGAGTGGAGATCAGGTTTGGGACCCTCCAGGAGACAGGGTGGATTTGAGGTCCGACTTCTAGGAGGCAGAGAGTCAGAGTTTGGGTCTCAAGCATTTCCATTCCTGGCAAAGATTCAGTGTTGCCGCGGGGCTTTTTTTTTTCCCTTTGGACAGTCTCACTCTGTAGTCCAAGCTGGCCTTGAACTCACTATGTAGCACAGGCTGGCCTTGAACTTGTGGAGATCCTCCTGCCTCAGCCTCCCAGGTGCTGGGATTACAGGCATACATCACCACACTCTGCCTATACAGGGCTTGGATGAAGATGCCCATCCACCTCCCCTAACTTCTTGCTAACCAAACAGCTTTCTGATTTCTACCCTAAGGCTCCTTCCCTGTGGAAGAACGAGGCTGAGTTCTAGCGAGCTACTATATTTCTGTTTCTTACCAGCCTCTCACTGGCTTTAATGAGTCAACTTCTGGTTCATGAGTCAGACTGATCGCTAATTTTCTGTGGAATTTCATGCTTTGCTTTTAAGCCTAGAATATTCTCCTTTCAGATATTCGATGACTGTATATTTTAGAGGCTTTTATGGCTCAGTTTTTAAATATACATGATTATATTTTCCACTCTAGCTCCAGTGTATCTGAAGTATATTTTGATGCAGAGCATGAAGTGAAGAATCTAAAACATTTCCTTCGAGTGACTAACCAATTGTCCCGGAACTATTTATTCAATAATCCTTCCAGGATGGATCTCAACAGGTGGATGGGGGAGGTTATTTTAGGCAGAAGGAACACATGGCCCCAGATGGTAGGAGGGAGTTTGGCCGGAGCCCAGGGGCTGTGAGGAGTGGGTGGTGAACAATGGAACCAGGGTGGGGGTGATGATGCGTTGCTGGGGAGCCCTTGGCTTGCAGGCGGGCAGCTGGGGCCTCACTGGAGAGCCTGTGGGGTCACCAGAGCGGCTTAACCTGAAGTATGGTAGCTCTAGAGTGTGCGGAGGACAGAGAGGCTGGGCTGGAGCAGGACCCAGCCTGGCCTTGGGTGAGGAGAGTAACTGTGCTGGCTGCCCCAGGGAGGTGTCCTCGTAGCTGAGGGACCTGGAGAAGTGAGCCCAGTCAGTCCCCGGGCAAGTGACAGAATGTTGTTATTATTATTTTGAATTTTATTTATTTATTTATTTGGTACCAGGAATCGAACTCAGGACCTTGTACTTTCCAGGCAGGCGCTGTGCCACTGAGCTATCTCCCCGGTGCCTGTGACAGAATATTAATATGCAGGCTGGGGGCCGCCTGTGGACAGGTAGGTAGGAGGGGAGCTGCCCCCGTGACGCGGGGCAGGTGAGCAGGACCAGGGGCGAGGAAGGTGATGGCTGAGGTTACCCGTGGCTGTAGGGCTTCCGGCGTGTCTTAGAAGCGCACAAGGACTCTTGTGGCCTCTAGGAAGTGACAGAGGCTGGGGCTCATGTCCTCCTGTGTGAAGGCTGTCTGTGACGCTGTATAATTCTGGGGCCGGGGGAAAGAGGGAAGCCAGATGTCAGCGTGCTTGCAAGTGACCGTGTGGGTCAGGACGCCCCGATCTGTGACAGAGGGCAAAGAGGATGGGACCTGGCACAGGGCAGCCGAGCAGAGGCTGCTCGGCCCCAGAGATGTGAGGGACGCTGAGGGCTCAGAGCCTGAGTGTGCGGCCCGGGCCGTGCAGGAGGTGGGGCTCGGGAAAGGGGCATGCGGAACCCGCTCCTCCACCTGGGGCCACAGCGGAGGAGCCGCAGGGGCTTCTGGGGCGGAGTTGGAGCAGCTCCTGCCCACCGAGCCCAAGGCCAGGCCACGTGCCAAGGAGGCGGCCCCGGGGCGTTGTGGGGCCCGGCGACCCGAAGCCCTGCGGCCTGGCCCTGGCCACCACGGCTGGGAGGCGGCTGGGGCTCAGGGCAGCAGATGGGAGTCGGCCTTGCCAAGTCTGGGGGTTCCAGGCCTGGGGACAGTGGCCTCGGATGGCCCGCGTGGGCAGGGCCAAGCGGGGCTTCGGAGGGAACTGGGCCAAGAGGATGAGGAAGGGAGGGCAGAACTTGGCATAACTTTTGCCTTTTTTTTAAAAAAAAAAATTATTTTAAAGAAAATAGTGCCCCCAAAAAGAACAATAGCAAGATATAAACAGCACAAAGCAAGGACATGAAAAATGATACAGGGTTTCAAACCGAATGACAGAGATGAACAGTGGTTGTTACATTACATATTGTTATCTTCAATGAAGTTGCTCAGATGACCGGATGTAAGAATAGAAGATTGATCAAATCATTAAAAGGAATAAGAAAATAATAATGTAGAAGAACATTAGAGACCATACATAGTGTCACTAGGCAGGCCTGTAGGAATTCACCAGTGGATGTTATATTGCAAATGGTTAGCGTCACATGAGCTGCTCAGATCACCAGATACAAGCGTGCAAAATTGGTCAAAATATTAAAAAAACCTTTTAATCATTAACTGTTCCCCTCAACAAACCATCAGACACCAGCAGTACAGTTATGCCACCGATATATATATAAATAAAATGCCTTAGTATTTTCTTTTTCTTCTTTCCCCATCCCAGTTGTTCCTTCCTTTGAGCAATTGCTTTCCCTTTCTTATTATCTGTTGTACATTTTGGGTTTTATTTACTCTTTCATGTTCTTACACCAGGGAGACAATATGACGTTTACACATGTGGGTCTGATTTATTTCACTTATGAGTATGGTCTCAGCTGGGCGTGGCTCCGCACACCTGTAATCCCAGCACTGGGAGGCTAAAGCAGGAGGATTGTTGCGACTTTGAGACCAGATTGGGCTACAAAGTAAGCTCACGGCTGGCCTAAACTACACAGTAAGACCCTGTCTCAAAAAGACAAAAAAACAAAACAAAGCAAAACAAAATGAGTATGATCTCTAGTTGCATCCATTTACGTATAAAAGCCTCAAGTTTTTCTTTTTTTTATAGCTGAGTAATACGCCATTGTATAGAAATACCACATCTTTTTTATCCATTCCTCAGTTGATGGCATTTGGGTTGTTTCCAGGATTTAGCTATAACAAATTGTGCTGCTATAAACATGGGTGCACATATATCGCTGTGATATGACATTTTTAATTCTCCTGGAAATATACCCAGAAGGGGAATAGCTGGCTTAAGTGGGACTTCAAATCCTAGTTTTGTGAGGAAACTTCAGACTGATTTCCACAGTGGTTTCAGCAATCTACACTCCCACCAGCAGTGGTGAAGTGTTCCTTTTCCCCCACAGCCCCTCCAGCATTTGTCATTGGTTGATTTCTTAATACTAGCCATTCTTTGTGGGGTGAGATGGGATCTCAGTGTTGTTTTAATGTGCATTTCTCGAATGACTAATGATGTTGAACATTTTTCATATATTTATTCACCATTAGTATTTCTTCCTCTGAGAAGTGTGTGTTCAACTCAGA
>NW_004955456.1:7322971-7324017 GCF_000276665.1 Chinchilla lanigera | reverse complement strand
TTTTTTTTTTTTTTTTTTTTTTTTCCTGTATTTTCCAATGGCTTCTTGAATTCTTCTTCTGCCCTGTCTGCGATTGTGTAAAGTTGCATTCTTTTCCACAAACCCGTACCCTCAGCACTGGGTATCTGCAAAGGCCTCTCTCTTCTAAAGATTCCACGAAGCTCTAAATCGCAAACGCTGATTTCAATGGAGGTGAAGACGCTGCAACAGCGATGAGGCCTGGTGAGCTCTTGAGATTACCCGGGTACAACGCAAATTCAACTGTGATCAATGGGTGGGGTCTGCGAGAACTCGTTTGGGGGCCCAGACGTTCGAAGATCTGTTCTCTCCAGGGTTCGCCAGATGGGGCGAGGAACCCCGGCTGGGAAACAAGCTGAGACTTTTGTAGGTTGAGGAGACGCTGTCGGCCTTCTTTGCAGGTTGCTGTCAGTTCTTGGAACTTTACTGATTTTCTCCTATTGTCCTCGACTGTTCTCGTAACTGTATTATTTTTTTGTTGGCTCGCGGCGGCCTCCCCTGCTCTCCCCCCCAGCTCACTGCGGACGAGCGGGAGAGAGAGCTCGCTAGGCACGGGGACGGCGGCGGGGCGGGGAGGCCGCGCGCTTCAATCCTCGTCCACCTCCTCGCCCTCCGACTCGTCGCCGCCGCCGCTGCCCGCCGCGCGGCGCTCGTAAAGCTTGTCCCGCTGTCGCTCCTGGATCTCCTTCATCTCGTCCGCGTAGCGGCAGAAGGCGCCCCCGAACTTGCCCCAGGCCTTGAAGGGCACGGTGATGGCGTTGCGGTAGGACGGCTTCACCTCGCTCACCCGCAGGAACACGCCGTACTTGTTGCAGCCCACGTCGAAGAAGAAGCGCTTGGAGTCCACCGTGATGGAGGTGCCCTCGGGGAGCTCCCCGTACAGGCCGGCCCCCGGCCCGCCGCCCCCCGGGCCGCCCGACAGCTCGTCGTCCTCGGCCCCGTAGTCGTCGATGAGCTTGGCCAGCGCGTCGCGGAACTCGATGAGGCCCTGCGCCGGCAGCGCGATGGTCTGGCCGCTCTGCAGGCCG
>NW_004955456.1:7304108-7311707 GCF_000276665.1 Chinchilla lanigera | reverse complement strand
GGCCCTGCTTGGCGCTGTCTCCCTGTCCCTTCCCACGGAGCATGGCTGACCCTTGCATAGTGTACTGTGGGAAGGGTGCGGATGGCCAGTCAGGGAGAAACTGGCGGGGCAGGGCTGGGGCAGGGACCGGAAGTCCGCAGGAGCCAGGCCAAGCCCTTGCATGGGGTGCAGCCTCCCCAGGTCTGGACAGAGTCCGGCTCAGCACCCCGGAAAGCGAGCAGGTGGATTTCTAGGCCTGTGGCACTGTGCAGGATTCTGTTCCTTTTATGTGAAATGCTCATCAGTGTTTCCCAAGATACTACTCTGCAAACACCCGGGGTAAAGGGGCCCTTTACAGCCGAGGGAGCCCGCGTGGGGCTGGGCTTGCGGCTCAGTGGCTGTGGCTGCCTGGCACCTGTGAGGCTCGGATTTGATCCTTGCACCCCCGATGGAGGGGGGAGACAGAGCCCTGTGGCAGAGTCTCCCCAAACCCTGATATCATATACTCCGGAGTCCCAGCCACCCGCCACTGCCAAAACTTAGTGGCTAAAAGCAATACGTACTTGGTATTGGGGATTGAACCCAAGACCCATGTACTTAGCTATATCCCCAAACCTTAAAAACATTTAAAAAAATTTTTTTTGAAACAGGGTCTCACTAAGTTGCCTGCTTCAACAAGCTAGGCTCAAACTTGCCATCCTCCTGCCTCAGCCTTCCAGCCTGCTGAGATTACACGCATGGGCCATACTGCGGCAGCAGAGCCACACAGACTCTGCTCAAAACTCTGCAGTTGAGCGGGACTCAGCGGGGACAGCCCTTGGGTGCCGAGGAAGGGGGTGCTGGGGCCATCGGGCTGTCGCACTGGCCGTGGTGGGCCAAACCCACCTGGGGGCCCGGCTTCTCCCCACCGCAGCAGCAGCCTCCGAGGCGAGGACGGCAGGAGAGCAGGCGGAGTTCCGGGCCCTGTGCAGGCCCGTGTCAGTGCCCAGTAATGGCCTGCCGCCTCGGCACAGCTGGCAGGGACTCTCAGGGGCTGGCCTGGGGCGGGCCCTCTCCCGGGCACCGTGGCACCTGTGCCTTGAGACAATGGAAGGTGACACAGAATTCTGATTTCCTTTGGCGTCGGTTTCAGATCCCTGGCCTTGGTGAACTCAAGCCCTGGCATCTGTGTCCCGTATTCGGGCGCCTCTCCAGCCATCCCTAACCATTCAGCCTCGATCACAGAGGGAGTTAATGCTCCACGCTGTGAGGACCGAGCACGCACAGCCTGCTGCAGAGCGGGACTGCGGCAGCCGCTGGGAGGCCGAGGGCTGCGGTGCCACATCTCAGCCCGGACGGGAAGCGTGCTTGTGTGCGTGGGGCCTCACATCTGGAGCAGCAGCTCAGACGTTCGTTTGCAATCACGGAGAAGCAGCTTATAGTGCAGGCTCAGTGCTCTGCCAAACGGGAATCCGTACTGGCGAGTGGACTTGGGTACGTTTAATAGGTAGTTTGATTTTTTTTTTTAGTCAGGCTGAGCTGGATGTGGTGGTGCACACCTGTAATCCAAGCACTTGGGAGGCTGAGGCAGGAGGATCGCTGCTGAGAGTTCAAAGGTAGTTTGGGCTACAATAGTGAGTTCAAGGCCAGCCTGAACTACACAGCAAGACCTTATCTCAAAAAAAAAAAAACCCAAAAAAGGTAAAAAAAAATCAGGCCATAGAAACACCTAAATAGCCAGTGGAACAGAACACTTGAACAAGTGTAACGATTCTGTTATCTATAACCATATCAGGAATTTAAATGCTGCTCGTATTTTTCGGCAGTAGTGAGTGAACCAGTGCAATCTTACAGACATCACTGGAAAAACTTAGTTCACCCGCAGAGGGTCTAAGCCGCATCTAAAAAAGAAGAGACCCTGCCCATGGATGACGGCTCTCCGGTGTTGCCGGGCCTCAGTCCTGGTGCCAAGGCTCCCGCTGTCGAAGCACCGATCTCATCCTCAGCTGTGAGGAGGCGCGAGCTGTGATGTCTGCGGAGCCCCTTGCTCTGGTGCTGGGCTCAGAGGGACAAGAGGGAAGAGCAGGAGAATCACTCTTCCCGAATGCTCTGGCCTCCCGCCGCGGGTGGCGTTCTGTTAGGTCATGAATATTTATTGGCCACCTGCTAAGTGTGGCATTCTAGAAAGATGACAGGGACTTTGGTAGGAGACCAGAGCCCGGCATCTGGGTTTCCCTGGGGTGGGGAGGTGTCCTATGGAAGCCTTTCCCTCAGGCCCCTTCAGAGCTGGGCTTGGAAAGATGCTGACAGCAACATGCAAGCGCGAGTAGATGCAGGCTGTGGTGGCCCAGGCCTGTAACTCCCGAACTCCGGAGGCCGAGGCATGAGGATCGCCCAAGCCTGGGCTACATAGCAAGTTCAAGGCCAGCCTGAACTACACAGTGGACACCTTGTGTCAACAAAACAAACAAAAACGGGAGCAGAAAACGGAAGGCAGAAGCAGGGGGCAGCGTCCCCAGAACCCATACAGGGCCCACTCCATGGCTGCTCCCGGAAGAGCACCTGGGAGGGCACATCGGAGGAGCAGCGGTGCTGCCGAGCACTGCGGGGGACAGCCTGGAAGAGCAAAGGGGCTGGCACTGTGGAAGGACAGCAGGGCGAGCGAGGGGCGCTCTGGGAGTCCCCGGCCCCAGAAGTCCTGCCTTGGGGAGGGCAGTTACAGCCAGGTCCCCTCGGTCCTGCCCGTGCGTCTTGGGGGCGATGGATCGGCCCTCAGGCGGGGCAGCCAGAGGGCCCTCTCTGTCTGAGCGGTTGCGGGGCGGAGCTAGGAGACGCTCACTTCGCCTCCTTCCTGGCCGGGGCTACACGGAGCAGGAAAGAGGCCCACAGCAGACGGGGCCCTGGAGACGCGATCCTGCGAACCTGCGGCCTCGCGGCTCCCTGCTGCTGAGCCTGTCCGCCTGCGCGCTCGCGCCCCCTGCTGGCCGTGCTCGCGGAGGCCGGCAGGACCCGCCGAGCCGCGCCCATCCATTCATTCCTCCACGGAACCCTCGCAGCCCCGCCCGCCGGCCCGGGCCGGTCTGCGGCCACGCGCGCTCCGAGCACTGGAGCAGTGCTTCCGGCAGACTGCGGCGGGCGGCGGTTAACACGCTGGGCGGCAGAGGCTTCGTATAAAAAATGTGAACTATAAGGCCGGCGTGGCTGCTCACGTCCATATGGTCTGGGAGGCCGAGACAGGGTGATCACAAATTCCAGACCAGCCCCCGCAACTTAGCGACTTCGTGAGAGCCTTTCTCAAAATTTAAAAAAAAAAATAAAAAAAATTAAAGGTTGGGAATGTAGTTCATGGCCAAGAGTCTGGGTTCGATGCTCAGTATTGCAAAACATAGTTTCAAAATTAAAATATAGTATTAATAGTTTATATTTTATTTTTATTTATTTATTTATTTTTTGAGACAGGGTCTTACTTTGTAAGGAAGATCACTTTGTAAGGGCTTGAACTCACTAATGTAGCCCAGGCTGGCCTCGAACTTCGCTCTTCCTGCCTCAGCCTCCCGAGGGCTGGGAATACAATGCTGCACCACCACGCCTGACTAATCATTTTTATATTGATTGCACATTGATATAATATTTTTTTTGTCTTTTTTTGAGACAGGGTCTTGCTATGCAGTTCAGGCTGGCCTTGAGCTCACTTTGTAACCCAGGCTGGTCTCGAACTCACAACGATCCTCCTGCCTCAGCCTCCCGACTGCTGGGATTACAGGCATGCGCCACCACGCCTGGCTTGATACAATATTTTGGATAAGTCATTGTAAATAAGATATGATTAAAGTCTTCCTTCCTTCCTTCCTTCCTTCTTTTTCTCTGGAGACAGGGTCTTACTGTGTAGTTCAAGCTGCCTTGAACTCACTATGTAGCCTAGGCTGACCTCGAACTCACAGTGATGCTCCTGCCTCAGCCTCCTGAGTGCTGCGATTATAGGTGCCGGCTCTTTTTGTGTTTCTAATGTTGTTACTAGAAGGTTAAATCCCACTTGTGGGTTGATTTCCATTTCTCTCGGATAGTGTTATTTCAGATGCTGGCTCCCAGACATTTGGATTTCAAAGGCAAGCAAAAGTCTCCCAAGTTTCCACCACAGACTTTCTCCTTAGTCCATCCCGGGCTAAGCGGACCCTGGCTCAAAACTGAGAATAAAAACGGGGCTGGGAAGACAGCTCAGGGCGGAGGCTGTGGGTTCAATCCCCAGAACTGCCCCCCACAAAAGCTAAGGAGTAGCTGACGAATAGGGTGTGGAAATGCCTAATTTGAATGGATGTTGTCTGCTCCCTTAGGAGGAAGGCAAAACCTGTTCAGCCTCATCCCAGCGGGACTTGGTAGCCCTGCTGCCCCGACCCCTGCGGTCTCCAAACGCAGCTCTGTCCACTGCGGGCTGCGAAGACGCCCAGGTCCCCCCACAGTTGCGCTCAGGCCCGCTTTACCTATCGCACCTGTTCTTCAATCCTCTTCAGGGTGTGAGTGTGGAAAATGCATCAGACCATGTTGGGAGGAGTCCACTTTCGCTCAGGCAAATAAAGAAGTTTCTGGGCATTAGCAGCGCTGCCAGGGTTTGCCCCAGATGGACCTAAATGAATATAGGCACCTTGTGTCCGTATCTGCAACTGTCCCAGGGTGGCGACACTTGGCCCACTTCCCAGGGTGAAAATGGATGTGAAGCAAGGCCACACCTTTGAGTGTCCGGGTGACACGGTGGAGACTCATCCGCCCCCTGGCTCCCCAAGGTGCTAAAGGCCTTCTCCCCTCTGAGATGACAGAAGACCACTCTTTCAAAGAGAGGCCTACAGCCAGGTGCAGTGATTCATGCCTGTAATCGAAGCACTCATGATGCTGACGCAAGGGCCGAGGATATAGCTAAGCGGCACAGCACCTTCCTGGCAAGCGCAAGGTCGTGAGTTCGATTCCCAGTTGGAAAAAAAAAAAAAAAAAAGATACCGAGGCAGAATGTTTGATGTGAGTTGGAGGCCAACCTGGGCTACATAGTGAATTCAAGGTCAGCGTGAACTGAATAGTAAGACCCTGTCTCAAAAAACAACAAAACAAAACAAAAAACACTCCAGAGAGACCTGCAGGCTCATTTCAATAATTCTGGTCATGGGGCTGGGGGTTTAGCTCAGCGGCAAAAGCGCCTGCCTGGCAAGCGCAAGGTCGTGAGTTCGGTTCCCGGTACTGGAGAAAAACCAATAATTCTGGTCAAAGGTACAATCAGGCTCAAAACCATTCTTTCGCTGGGCATGGAGGCCCACACCTGCAATCCCAGCAGCCAGGAGGCTGAGGCAGGAGGATTGAAAGTTTAAGGCCCCTCTGGGCTACATAGTGAGACCTTATCTCAAAATACACACACACACACACACACACACACGTCTCCCTCCCTTTCTGTGCTGAGAGTTGTAATAGCTTCCTTTTTTTGGTACTGGGACTAGAACTCACAGCCTCGCACTTGTCAGGCAGGCGCTGTGCGGCTGAGAATTGGACGCAGGACTTTGTGCAGCTAAGCATGTGCTCTGTCTTGAGTCTCAACTCCTTCCTTTTCATTTTCTATTTTGGGACAGGGTCTCACTGAGCTTCCCCGGCCGGCCTAGACTAAGAAGGGCTGGGGATGCAGCTCAAGGGGAGAATTATTTCCTAACATGCACGAATCCCTGGGTTCAGTCCCAGGGGCCACTAAACAAATAAATATTAAATCAGTTGAGCCTGTCATCTGGCAGGGACATCTGTCCCTCATCTGTCACCAGTGTGGTCACTCTGAGAACTCACCTGATAGTTCTCCAAATGATTGGAGCCCAGGCCAGGAAGGGCCCTTCCGGCCCTTGGTATCTTCCCCAGATCCTGGTCTGGTCCTTGTCATGCCTAGAGCCTCACAAAGAGGTGTGCAGAGCCAGGCAAACTCCTGGGAATTGACTCATACTGACTTAAACCTGACAAGTGTATGTTCAAGCTGCCGATTTATTAATGTCCTGCGTTACCTCTTGTGGAGTGGTATTTTCTCATGGGTGGCAGTCACACCTGCCATTGGTAAAACCCGGCATAAGCACTGAGGATGTAGCTGGGTGTGGTGGCGGACATCTATAATCCCAGCAGTCAAGAGGCAGAGGCAGGAGGATTGCTTCAAGTTCGAGGCCAGCCTGGGTTACATAGTGATTTCAAGGCCAGCCTGAACTACATAGCAAGAGCTTGGCTCAAAAAAAAAAATTTTTTTTTAATTAAAAGAAAAGGACTGACGTTGTCGCAGGAGGGTTGCTCCCTGTGGCCACAGCCTCCCTTACAGTGCTTGTGTTCGGGTGGTGCATGCCAGGAGTCCCAGCTGCTGGGGAGGCTGAAGCAGGAAGATTGCTTGAGCCCAAGGATTTGCGACCACCCTCGGCAACACAGGGTGACACCGTCTCAAAAACAAAACAACACAAACAAACAAAAAAAACTGCTAAAGGGGACCCGCCTTTCCCCCTTTGGATGCAGCCCTGTCAGAACGTGATGCTAGGAGCTGCTGTCTGTAGAGAAGGCATCTGGCATCCCTACCCCACAGCCGACTCTGGCTCAGAAACTGCCTGGCAGGGAGGAGCTGGCCCTCTGCCACCTGCAGCCACAGCACCGAGCCACTTGGCAAGCAGATCGAGGCGGCCTGGCCTTGAGACAGAGCGTGTCCTGCCTGTCCCCTCTTCCCTGGTCTGGCTGACAGCTGTCATGCCCCTCCCCTCGCTCCCTCTCCTATTCGGCAGAGGTTGGGAGGGATCCAGACCCATTAACATCCCGACCTCCCCAAGCCGGGGTGAGCCGAAGTGAGCACAGCCAGCCCTCCCCGAGATCCCCTGCTCAGCTCTCACCGTTTGCGTGGAAACACACGGCAGCCGCGTGCCTTCCAGGAGGTATCTGCCCTGACCTGCAGTGGGCTTGAATTTGATCCAAGTGATAGAATTGGATTTGGGCCAGTCAGCAAGCTGGATTCGCAAGGCTTGAGATTAGAGCGATTTGGACCAATTGATGACAGGCTTGGGTTTGGACTAATCAAATGTGGGCCAATCACAGACCTGCTGGTGCTGTATAAGCAGCCCCCTCCTCACACTCTGTCTGCAAGGGCTCTCTGTGGCGCCCTGCTCTCCCTGTACTGTAGCCTAGGTCCTGTTCCAGTACTGCCTCACTTTGCAGACCTGTAAATCTGCTTGTGATTTCTTTCTTGGGTAGTGTGAGCTCAGAAGGTGCTGTAAATCTGCTTAGGATTCTCATCCTAAGTCATGCGGACAGAAGTCTGTAGACAAGCCCAGCTGTAAACACTAGGCTGTCATCCCGGAAAAGCTCCAGTGAGCAGCAGCCAGTGGAGATGGTGTCATAGCAGGTCACCCCGCATTCGGGGGTGGCGGGGAGTGGTGAGTGGCGTGAGAAGGTGCAGTGCCGGCTGGCGTCAGCTGGGGGCGTCATGGCCCAGGGCTTGTTGCTCAGGGCTGAGGCCACTGCACTGGGGAGGGGGAGGCTGGCAGAGCCGCACCATGCCGATCCGTGATTTCTACTCGAATCCAGCCGAAGAACCTAGAACTGCGTGGCAGCAGCCTCAGATGAAGTAAGTCTACCTTCCTCTGCCTGAGGCTCAGGGCC
>NW_004955456.1:7272809-7302430 GCF_000276665.1 Chinchilla lanigera | reverse complement strand
TGGGCTACAAAGTGAGCTCAAGGCCAGCCTGAACTGCATAGCGAGACCCTGTCTCAAAAAGAAAAAAAAAAAAAAAAAGGCATCTACATAGAGAGTTGAAGGCCAACCTCTATTACATAGTGAGACCCTGTCTTAAAAAAAATAAAAAAGACAAAAGACCATTTTTAGGGCTATCTCCTTGAACTCACCATGTAACCCAGGCTGACCTGGAACCTGCAGCAACTCTCCTGCCTCAGCCTCCCAAGTGCTGGGATCGCAGTTGTGCACTACCACGGCTGGCTGTACCCTTATTCTCTAGTAGGAAATGTGAAGGGGTTGGGACAGGCGGAGGAGCTGTCTCACGTCAGTGTCACTCCTGTGTACAAAATGACCGTCCTGTCTGGTGGCGCCACCTGCATGGTGTGTTGACATGGAATGTGTGTGTGCCTGTCCCTGAGGCCACCGGTACAGGGAGTCCTGGCATCCGCCCCTCGGGACACGGGGGTCAGGGAAGTCCTGGAAACGCTCCCCTCACCTGGAGGGGGTGATGGTGGTGATGGTGGTATCAGGGCGGGGGGACACTCGCAAAGTTGGAGGCGGCACGTGGTGAGCTCCGTGCCAGGCTTTGTAGAGTGACGTGTGGCGCGTGCGGGCAGTGGCCGCCGCACAGGCGTTGGTGGCCTCCTCTCCTACCACGGTGCCTACCCCTAGGCTGGAGCTCAGGACCTAGGCGGTGGGGACCCCCATCCTGGGGACCCGGGCCTGGGCAGGGCGAGGGCCCTGGCCAGCTGGACTCTACTGTGTCACCTCCTTCACCCCAGGCTGCCCTGAAATCTCGTCCTGTGTGTGTGCATACACACGCACGCACATGCACATGCACGCACGCACACCGTAGGGCTTCCTAAGGACAGGGGAAGCTTTGTTTGAAGAGTGTCTGATCCTGCAGTCCCTGGCGTTTGGACAGAAGCCAGCAGATGCTGCCAGGCCCTCCGACAGGTATTCCTCAAGGGACAAGGGGCACGGCTAACACCCAGGATGGCTCAGGGGGCCGTTCCCGTCGGAGTGCTCCGAGGTGCCATCCCAGCCTGAGTGCTGGATTGCTCAGAAGCTGCCAGATTCCGGATAGGGTGGCACTGGGGTGGCTCCTGCAGACATCGGGCCGACCTGAGCCCGTGTGCCTCAGCCAGGGGCCGTGGTGACAGACGCTGACCTTCGAAGCTGATGCACAAGTAAGCGAGGGTGCAGCCCAAATCCATGTCCCAGGAGGGAGGCGGCCAGCGGCCGTGAGGTCCCAGTGGCCGGTGGGAGAGGGGAGCGTGGAGGCTAGGGGCTGCGGGGCCGAGGGGCCGAAGACCTCGCTCAGGCCACCGCGGCCCTGGCTGGAGGGCACTGCCGCGCTCTGCATGTGCTGAGCCAGGCGGAGCTGTGGGGGCCCCCAACCCGGCCTCTCTGGGTGCTGTCAGACACTTCCGCTGCCTGACCTGATTCCCCCGGACACCGAGCCCCGCCCCCCATGCCTCTCTAGCACCGGGCACACACATCGGGTGGCTGAGAAGCCACTGGCCCTGCGCCCTGGTTGCTACCAGCACCTCTTGTGAGAGCCCAGGGCTGCTCTGTGCCCCAGTGGCCTCCCCACCCTGCTTGCCATGACCCTGGGCTGCCGCTTTCCCGAGCATGGTGCCATGGCCAGCACGCTGTGGGTGAGGCGAGGGACAGGGCCCTGTGGCGGGCGGGGGCAGCTGGAGCTCCCACGTGCCCAGGGAGAGTGCCACGCTGGTACTGCAGGCTCCAGGCCCACCCAGACTGGGCTCCAGGCCACATCCTCCAGATCAGGCGACCCCACAGCGGTGACCAGGGGTCACCAGATGCCCACACTACCCATCTACCAGGCCCCTGTCACTCCTGTCACGCGGCGTGGACGTCGCGTCTTTATTAATCAGTGTGCAGCTCCACACAGGGACGGCTGTGCTGGCTTCCACGTGGCTGGCCCAGGCAGCAGGGGCTGCACAGAGGGGCTCAGCGGCTTGGCCAGAGGAGGGTGAAGGCCCCGCGGCTGCAGCGGAAGTCTGGCTCTGGCTGCTCCGGCCTGGGCTCCACTGACACAAGGCGCTGGGCCCCTCGCTGGCTCAGCGGGATGCAGTCAGAGACGCGCACCTCCAGCGCCTGGCCCTCCCTGCAGCAGGAATGGAGGCGGGGTGTCAGGGGGCAGGGCTCAGGGTGTGTGGCGGGGCTCCCCGAGCCACATCCCTACCCACCAGGCTCACCCCCGACAGTGCGAAGCCAGCACGCCCACCAGCTCCCCGACGCGGTTGTCCAGTGGCGGCTGGGAGCGGTGCAGACACACCACGAGGTCATCCTGGCCCCGGGCGTGCAGCACCACCAGCTGGTCCCGACCGCTGGTCACGCTCAGCCCGGTCACCTGAGCACAGAGCGCAGGCTCAGCACGCTGCACCCCCACCCAGGAAGCCTCTTCCCAGCCCGCACCAGGGAGCCCAGCCACCCTCTACCGCTCCCACCTTCCCACTCTGGTCCCTGCTGACAAAAGGAAGAGTTGAAGCCAGGAATGGTGGTGCATGCCTGTAATCCCAGCACTTGGGAGGCTGAGGCAAGAAGATCACCACTGTGTGTTCAAGCCCAACAAGGGCTACCTAGTGAGTTCAAGACCAGCCTGTCAGAAAGGTGGAGGAGCTGGGCAAGACCTTATGTAATAGGAGTTTCTGTCATGATAGAACATTCTAGATCTTTTGATTGGTCAGAGCATCACTGCTCACTGTGGCTATGGGTCCTTGTTTGTGGTACTGAAGAACTGAGGTAATTTTTGTGTCTGCCTTTTGCATACCTGGAGAGTGAACCCAGGGCCTTCACACTGAGCTATATCCTCAGACCTTCCTCTTTTTGCTTTTTTAGACAGAGTTTTGCTAAGTTGCCAGGGCTGGCCTTGAACATGTGATCCTCCTGCCTCAGCCTCCAGAGTGCTGGGATAACAGGCGAGCACCAGCGCGTCCAGGCGAGGAGCTGAGTTTTTAGTTTCCCTTCACTTTAATTACACCTGGGTAGCCACACCTGCACTTGACTGCTGCATCTGACTAGGCCTATCTGCTGTGACAGTTACAGGACCCCAAAGCAGGGTGGGGGGCAGATGGAGCCCCTGCTCAGGCTGCGTCTTGTTCTATCAGGAAGGACAGTTATGGGAACAAGGAGGCCGCAGAGCCAGGCAGGAGTGGACAGGGGTTCCCTCGGGAGGCGGTGGGCTGGGGGCCCAGACCCTGCACCTGGTGAGCGGCGGAAGCCCGGCCAGGGTTTGCAGAGGGTCTGCCGGGCCTGGTGGGAGAGACTGAGGCGGTGCTCCCAGCTCGGGCCCCTTCCCCGGCTCACCGTGTCCAGGGGCACGGAGCGCATCACCCGGTACTGCCGGCCGGGGTCCAGCTTGTAGAGGTGCCGGTCCGTGAGCAGGAGGGCCCGGTCCCGGCTCTTGCGGAAGCGGTTCACCTGCGGGAGGGGTAGCTGGGCCCAGGCTGGTGTGGCCCGCCCATCCCGCACTCGCCTCGGGGCACCCGGAGCGGCTGAGCCCGGGCTGGGGGCTTCTCTGGCCTCTCCGATCACCCTGACCGGAGTCCCCCACAGCCCCAGACCAGACCCTCACCTTTCGGACGTGACTGGAAAAGAGCACCGCCCCGAAGCCATCCTTGTCTCGCAGCGCCTTCAGCCGCTGGGTGAACAGGCCCGAGGCTGCGGGGTTGTCGGTGCCCTGAGGACAGAGGGTGGCAGGGCTGCCTGGGCCTAGGTCCCACTCCACTGATGGCAGCAAAGCCCCGCGGCTGCCCCGCACTGGGCAAACTGAGTCACAGCCATGCCCAGGAGCTGGGCGGTGATGGGTTCCACGAGGGCTGAGGGCACGGAGCCCTCCTGCCGTGACATCCAGGGACATCAAGGACGTCTGTCCCTCCCTGCCCTTTCCCTCTGTCCGGCTGGTGGCTGCTGCTCAAGCCCTCTGCGCGCAGCTCTGGAGAGACCCGGCTTGGAGGGAAAGGTGGGCGGCGGGGGTCACAGGCTGGCAGCGCAGGCTGTGGAGACGCAGGCACTGTGCCACCCCCAGAGGCCCCAGGCCCAGAGGCACTCACAGACGATAGGTAGTCTCGGGCCCAGGCCCGCTGGCAGCCCCAGTCCTGACGCAGCCCCTGCAGGGCCCCCATGGCAGCCACCTTGGCCTTGATCTGAGCCATGTCCGAGGGTGGAATATTCTTCACCAGCTGCCGGGCCCGCCACCTGGGAGAGGGCGGGGTCAGAGGACAGAGCCTGTCCCCCTCTGCACTAGCTGCCCTTTGGGTCCGCCTCTCTGGTCTCTACCCCTCGTGCCTGATGCTTGTCCCAGGAGGTGACCCCAGACCTTCCCACTCTAAGCACACTTGCATGTGCCCTTCTCTTGGAGAACTCCTACTCACCCTTCAATACCCTATTCAAATACGAAGTCCCCCACTGCCCATCCCTGATGAGATATCCTCCCCTTTGCTGGTCACGGCCCTGGACCTTGAAGGCCAGCACAGTGCTGGGACAGTCAGGTCTCTGCCACCAACCCTGGACTGCAACAGCCAGCTCATGTGGTTCAGCTTGTCTTCCCGTTCACCGAGGGTACTGGTGTGTCGGGTCTGCATGTTCTGGGGTGCTGGGGAGGGGCTAGCATGGAGGGCAGAGGGCCTACCTGCAGAACAGCGCCTGGCAGGTGTCCTGGAAGGGCTGCAGCACAGCAGGGGGTGGCGGCCACTCAAGGTCACGGCCGTAGAGTGGGGGCTGCCGTGCAGCCTGGAACCGCCGCTGCAGCTCGGCCAGGTGCGCGCGCACCTTGTGCCTCCGGAACCAGCGCATGATGGTGTAGACGGCCCGTAGCCTCCGGCAGTGCCACCTGGCCAGGGTGCCCCGCCACGCCTGGGGGGCCCAGTAAGATGGGACGTAGGGTCAGGTCCAGGCCGTCCTAACCCAACCCTGGCCCTGAGTGTCTCCTGGGCAGCCCTCCACGCCTCCAGGAGCCTGCCCCAGCCCCACCCCAGGAGCTCTGGGCGGGCGTGCCCAAGGCCCTGCAGAGTCAGGAAGGAGCAGCTGGCCCGGGCCAGGCGTGGAAAGCTGGGGCCTGGCACTGCGGGGGCCCCTGGTCCCCCAGAAGAGAGCCGGTGTGGGAAGAGGGTGGGGGCAGATGCAGGTGCACCTACAACTCCGGAAGACTCCAAACCAGAGGGGCACCCGGCTGGACACCCCACAAGGCAGACCTGGGCAATACATCATGCCTGCAGCATAGAACAGTGACCTTGGGGACCACGGCAGAGCGGGGGCACCCCGCGGACACCCTCCCCGGGCCAGGTGTCGGCCGCCCGCACCTTCTGCAGCAGCAGCACGATGATGGGGATGAGCTGGGCGCGGCTCTGCTCCAGCGTGACCAGCGTGCGGGGCGAGCGGATGAACAGCTTGGTGTGGCCAAAGGCCACGTCTCCCTGCAGCCCGTGCTGCTCCAGGAGCGCGCCCACGGCCGCCTGGTCGGAGCCCAGCAGGTGGTTGGGCCAGGTGTATTCGCAGGTCATTTTGTACCTGCGACCACAGGACAGGTGGTGGGGACCTGGCAAGGGAGGGGTGCGGGGTGGGGGTCCCCGGGCTGAAGTCCTCTCCGGGTGCCCGGAGCCCTGTGGCGCCTGTGGGCGTGCCCTCGCTGGGTGTGTCCTCATACCCGTCGCACGTGTCCCCGCACCTGCCCTCACGTGCGTGTCCAGGCGAGCGTCTCCAGCGCAGCACTGTGGCGGGCCCACTCACACCCCCGCGTGCAAAGCCCTGCGCAGGGACCCCCGCTCCCACCCCTCGCGCTGCTCGCAGGGGACCCGCGCCGGCGTCTGTACCTGAGCAGGAACCGCGGGTAGGGCTGGCGGGAAGCGAAGCCGGCCCTGCGCACCCGCACGTTCTCCAGCAGCCCCAGGTACGAGACCTGGTGGCGACACCGGCTCTCATCCAGCCTCCCAGGCTCTTTGTCCTCATTGGGCTTGATGCAGCGGACATAGAAAGGCTCCTGCAAGGACGTGAAGACGTAGGGGTCCCAGCCAGTGGCCACTGTGTGTCCCACCCCAAGCAAAAGCGTGCCTGAGAAACAAGGGCCTCGGCAGGGAGAAGTCGGAGAAATCACAACCCAGTAGGGCTGCGCAGGTCCGGGAAGGGGCGGGGCCAGGGAGTGGGTGGGGCAGGGGCGGGGCGGGGCCGGAATTAGCCCCACCCCTTCCTCTCTTCTAGCTGGTTGCCATCTACCTCAGATTTGGGGCCTGGGCCCCAAGAAAGCTAGTGCGTTTCTTTTCTTTTCTTTTCTTTTCTTTTCTTTTCTTGTCTTTTTGAGACAGGGTCTCGCAATGCAGTTCAGGCTGGCCTTGAGCTCACTTTGTAGCCCAGGCTGTCCTCGAACTCGCAACAATCCTCCTGCCTCAGCCTCCCGAGTGCTGGGATTACAGGTGTGCAACATCACGCCTGGCTAGTGCCAGTTTCTTGTCCGGGTGGTTTCCCAGGAGGCAGTGGGATGAGTGCAGGGCCAGGTTCGAAGCCCTCCAGTGGCTCTGTGCCCTCGGAAGTGTGGCCCTGGAGTCCCACATCCAACCTTTGCATTGGGCAGTCAGGGCTGGGGCAGATGGGGCACACAGCAGGCTCTGGAAGGTGCCGGCGAGAGGGCGGCAGGGTACCTTGGAGGCCAAATTCTCCACCAGGGCCACCATGGAGTTCTTGAAGATCGTGCCAGCTGTCAGGGGCCGCTTGGTCACCTCGGTGATGTCCTGCTGCCCGTCTGGCCACATCGCCCGCAAGGTGGGGTCGGAGCTGCAGACACAGCGCAGGAGCGGGTGCCCAGCAGCCCTCGGGACAGCCCCACGCCCACCATGGGGCTCGGCGGTCGCCAGCCCGCACACCCAGAGCCCACGCTCACCTGTTGTACAGCAGCCGCTTGAAGTCCTGGAAGAGGAAGTCTCGGTTCTTGTCGATGAAGCCCTCCACGGAGTACCTGCCGGGGCCAGCGTGCTGGGGGCCAGGGCCCAGGGACACCGCACTCCTCCCACCTGTCTCTCCTCACAGCCAGGCTGCCCCGGCCGCTTTTCTCTGCCCTCATGTCTACGTTCTCTGTCATCACCTAAGACTCCCTCAGAAGTGTCTCTGCAGGGAGACAAATCCAATGGCCAGAGTGCTCGTCCAGCCCTGAATCACAGCTCCTCCACGTGGGCACTGTGTGACCTTGTTCAAGCGGCCACACCTTTCTGCCCCGATGTACATCAGACACTTGAACAGGCCCCACTGTGATTCTGTATCAGCAGCTATAATTACGGCCAGGAACAGTCTCGGGGCACGAGTGCCTCACTAGTATGACCTCCTTGGACCACTAGAAGGCCCAGTGCCAGGTCCCGGCTCTAGCCGGGCCCCTGTGAAGACTGGGCGTGGGTGACTGAGCGGATCTGACACCAGCCTGCTTCGTCTCCATCCTCTTCCTGTCCTGGGGAAGCTCAGGGTGGACACCTGACTGCTGTGTGTCACCTCACATCCCTTGTCTGGGGCGAGAGCCAGGACAGTCCCCGGTATTCAGAGCTGCCTGATGGCCCCCGCGAGGCCTAGAGAGGAGTTTGCAGGAGATGCTAAATGACCTTTGCCCCACCTCCAGCCTTGCAGCACTGGGACTTCTTTAAAGGATGCCCGGGATGCAGCTAGAGGTGTGAACCACCGTCCTCCAAACCCGTGTCCTGCTGGGCATGGTGGTGCACGCCCAGTATCCCAGCACTCTGGGAGGCTGAGGCAGGAGGACTACAGATTTGATCAGCCTGGGCAACTTAGTGACTTAATGAGATTCTTTCTCAAACAATTTTTTGCTTTTAAATCTGGGGATGTAGCTCAGTTCCAAAGCCCTGGTTGAGTTCAACCCTGAGAACTACAAACAGGCAAAACCAGAAACACGTGTCCTGCCCTGTCCCTGTGCTGAGTAAAGATCTTGTGTCAGCATCTTCAAAGGCAGGGTCCTGGCTGTTCTCTGGGGACACACGCAGAGGATCCTGTTGCCCAGGGCCTTACGTGACATCACCCGCGTAGTGCTTGATCCGAAAGTCTCGGCCAAACTCCATGGTCTTGTCAGTGGGGCAGAGCTGTGGGACAGGTGGGGTCAAGACACAGAACGGGGGGTGAGGGCTCCTGCCCGAACAGAGAAGGCTGCCGTGGGGACCACAGTGGCAGCAAGCTGCGTTCCTCTTAGGTCCCATGAGGCAGGGGCACGGTGACCCTCTGGGCATGTGCCACCACCTTCTGTGGCCACGTGGGGCAGCCAGGACACCGCACCTGGCGACTGGAGTAGTGTGGGTGGTGGCGGTGGTGCGTGTCCAGTGTCTGCAGGAAGATGCGGTCGGTGATGGTGCCCGCGGCGCTGCAGGCCTCGTCCAGCACCGCCAGGATGCCCCAGTGGGGCCGCTCTACCAGCTCCACGATGGTGGCGTTGTTGAAGTACTCCACCTGGTGGGGGAAGCAGCGGGCAGCTCCCGAGGCCCGGTCCTCCACCTCGCAGCCCCGGCCCCCGGCCCCCATGGTGCCCGGCACCCACGCTCTGCCAGGTGATGCCCTCGCGCTCGTACTCCTCCTGCTCCTGCTTTAGGATGAGCTGGATGAAGAGCTGCTGCAGCTTCTCGTTGCAGTAGTTGATGCAGAACTGCTCGAAGCTGGGGAGGGGTGCAGGGCCTTTAGGGGGGCTCCTATTCCTGCTCCCCTGATGGGGCCAGGACCCTAGGTGGCCTCACTGTGAGTTACCCACCCCCGACCCCTCCTCTGCCACCCCCAACACCGTGTGCATATTCTGGGATGGTCTCGGCCCTGGAGAAGTGAGCCCCAAATTGTTGGCCTCCAGGAGGGCGTCCCTGGACTTGGGAAGATTCCAGGTGTTCCGTCTCCCAGCCCCAGCCTAGCTCCCCGCAGCCATGGTGGCCACAGTGGGTGGGGTCAGAAGGGGGGACGCACTTGGCCGGGCTGCCCACCTATTGACAGGGAACACCTCAAAGCCGTAGATGTCCAGCACGCCGATGACCGTGTCCTTGCCGTCCCGCCGAGGGTCACGGCCCCGGGCCTCCATGATGCCGTTGATCCTGTCTACCACCCACTCGAATAGCCGCTGGTACACAGCCTGGGGGGACAGCACACCCTGCCTGCTGCCCCAGCCTGCCCCCTGCAGAGGGCACCTGGTCCCCTGTCCAGCCGCCCCTCAGGTACCTTGGCACAGGCATCCCGGGCGTAGCTGGCCTCGGCCACCGTGTGGCCTTTCTCGATGAGGTCGCGGCCTCCCGAGGCCACGGTGCGGGCCAGCAGGGAGCGGAGCACAAGGTCCCGGGGCGTGGCTGTCAGCTCCGCCACGTGGTCCACTAGTGCTTCTTTGGCCACTGCCAGGCCACCTTTCTGCAGCCCGTTGTCCTCTGTCTCCACAAACTCGATGTTTCCCTGGGGACAGGGGAACGTGAACACGAGTGCAGGCTCCGAGGCCCTGAGGGGCCCAGTGCCTTGGGGCGGGAAGGAAGGGAGGCCCTCGGCTCGAAGCAGGCTCACCAGGTGCAGGATGGCGGCCAGGATGCGGTGCACCGTCTCCACCTCCTCGCACTGGAACCCGATGACCCGCATGGCCTCCGTCACTGCCCGGTGGCTGTTCTCATCACTCTCCAAGGCCTGGGAAGAGGACTTCACCACCCGCGCCAAGGCGGGCCCAGGGCCTGCCCTCGGGGTCCCGATCCCTCTCCTGCTGTCCCTGTCCCAGAACGCGGGCCCCCGCCCTACGGAGCCCCCGGCACTCACGCAGTGGGCCCCTGAGCTGAGCCCGGCCCCCTGCCGCGTGAAATTGTACAGGGCCGGGTTCCTCTCCAGGTGCAGGCTCCGCAGCTCCTGCTCCTCGCAGCCCCTAAGCAGCTGGAGGAGGCAGAGGTGCCCTTGTCAGGCTTCCCAGCCCCCACGACCCCACACAGGGGAGACCCACAGGCACAGGGACGTTCACACGTTCCGACATGGCGTGCCCGTGTCCCATGTGCCAGGCAGTGCCGCCTCAGTGTGCCAGGGAGCCTCTTGCCCAAGGGCCTGAGAGGCTGGGGACACCCTGCCTGGTTCCGACAGCCCCGCCCTCTGCGTGTGGGGTGAGGGTGACGGCTGGGGGCAGGAGTGGGTCGGGAGACTGGCATGTCTGTTTTGTTCAGTTAGTACTCAGGATGGAGCCCAGGGCCTGTGCACTAGCTACACCCCAACCGAGCCTTCCCAAAACCATTTTTTTATTTTGAGACAGAGTCTCACTAAGTCACTAAATTGCCTGGGATGGGCTTACACTTGCCTGCCATCCTCCTGCCTCAGCCTCCTAGTGCTGGGATTACAGGTGTGCACCACCACGCCCAGAGACCAGGATGTGAACGAGGATGGAAGGTGGGCCTCCCCTTGCCCCCTCCCCCCCTTCTCCTTTTCCACACCCCCCGGGGCTCACCTGGTAGAAGGCGTGGAAGTTCCTCTCACCCACGTGCTGCTTGAGCACCCTGGACTGGGGAGAGAGGGGCCCTGTCTGAGTGTCCCCAGGTACAGGCCAGCCTGAGGGTTGGAGTGCCCAGGGCCGTGGGGCCACTGGAGCCCCCAAAGGGGCCACAGAGAGAGCCCAGCGTTCCTGGGGCAGGGTCTCAGCCAGGGTCCCCCACCCCAGCTCCTCAGCCTGGCCACCTTCTCCAGCAGGTAACTGTGGATGTGTCCTCCGACAGGGTCCCCCTTGAAGTCGAAGTTGATGTCCATGTACTTGCCGAAGCGGCTGGAGTTGTGGTTGCGGTTGGTGCGGGCATTGCCAAAGGCCTCCAGCACGCAGGTGGATTTGAGCAGCACGTCCTTCACCCTGCAGACAGAGGGGCTCAGCTCCAGCAAAGAACTCCTGGCAATCCTCCCGCCTCAGACTCCTGAGTGCTGGGATTACAGGCGTGCTCCGGCATACCCGGCTGTTCAGGTATTTTCTGCACCTCTCTGTACCACCTGTCTGCAGCCTGCCTCCTCCTTTGGTCCCATCTCACTTCAACCTCCGGGGCCTTCCTGTCTGAGCCCTACTCTCTGCCCGGGGCTTGCAGTGGTCTCCACTTGCCCTCCCTGCACCATGGAGGCCCCGAGGCTCAGGCCAGAGCTCACCTCTCCACCTCGGCCCTCTGGCTGGGGTTGGTGACCGCCGCGATGTACTGCATGATGTGCTTGCTGGCTTCCGTCTTCCCCGCCCCACTCTCCCCTGCCAGGAAGACGGGAGATGGAGACTGGGAATCGGGGAGGCTGAGCCCCCTCCCGGACGGCCCGCACCCCCGCAAGTACCTCCTTTGCACACAGCCCGCAGGGACCAGTACCTGAGATGACAATACAGGTGTCCCTGGCCCTGCGCTTCATGGCTCTGTAGGCGGCATTGGCCACGGCGTAGAGGTGGGGTGGCCGCTCGTAGAGCTCACGGCCCTGGTACCTGGCGATGGCCTCAGGTCCATACAGGGGCAGCTGCTTGTAGGGGTTCACGGACACCAGCACCTCGCCGATGTAAGTGTAGATGAGGCCCTTCTCGAACCTGGGCACAGGGGGCCAGCCCTCAGAGCCCCCCTCGGCCAGGGCAACCGTCCCAGGGGAGGTCTCAGGTGGCCGGCGCCCCTCCGAGCAGGGCTGAGGGCCGGACACGGGGAAGGGCCTCCTCAGCGCCACCGTGGGCCAGTGAGTTACTCAGAGTTCTCTCTGCCAAGTGTGAAGGGTGGGGTCCGTGCTGCTCTCTGTGTGGGTTCTGAGGTCCGAGCAATTGGGACACCCATGCCCCAGAGGGGCTAGGCTCGGGCAAGACCTCGGCAGGTCTGGGCTGAGGTGGTGACTGGGGTCTGGAGGGGGCTTGGTGCAGAGGAGGCCAGGCCTCGCTGCTTCCTGTGTCAAGGCCTGGGCGGGAAGCAGGGCAGGAAGGGGACCCGCCCTGCCCCACCCGGCTGTAGGGAGGCGTCAGAGTGACTGCCGCGCTCGCGGTCCTGCCAGTGTCTCCAGCCGGCAGCCTGTGCCTCTCCGGACTGACTTACCCATCCTTCCCTTCACAGACGCTGCGGGGCCGGCTGTGCCGCTCCGGCTGTCGCCCTTTCCCCAGCCCCGGGTCCCCGGGCCGTGTGGGACCCACCCTTCCCCAGCAGCCTGTCCTGTTGAGGTTCCTCTTCCTCTGCTGTCTCTGACACAGAGGCTCCTGCCCTCCTGCCAGCCGTGTGGCCCGCGGCAGGTCACACAGGTCCTCTCCGAGCTCAGCAGAGATGACACCGCCTTCTCATTGGTGTGAGAACAGGGGAAATGGTGCACACAAAGTGGAGTGAGCCGGGTGTGGAGGTGCACGCCTGTAATCCCAGGACTCAGAAGGCTGAGGCAGGTGGATTGCCTCAAGTTTGAGTACAGCCTGGGCTACACAGTGAGTTCAAGGCCGGCCTGAACTACACAGTAAGACCCTGCCTCAAAAATGCAAAAGCAGAACCCACTGAGCTGTCTCTCCTCGGTCAGGCTGAGCAGCCTCCTCATGTTCTGTGGGGCTCCTGCTCCTGAGCTGTCCCCAGGGAGGGCCCCAGGGCACAGCAGTCTCCTTGGGCGCCCGGCTCTGCTCATGGCTACCTGGCTGCCCATGCCCCAGGGCCCAGACTCCTTCCGTCCTGCCTGCTGTCCGCTTTCCTCAGTGGCACTGTAAGCTCCAGTGTCACTTCTACTAGCCATGTCCTGCAGCCCTCAGGGCCCCCAGAGCCGGGGCTCCATCACCCTGGTCAACCCGGGACGGGCCATTCACTTTGTGTTTTGGTCCTGAGGACTGAGGCTGGCTCCGTGTGAGCGTCTCAGGCCCCTTTCTGTCTCTGGGGCAGGGCTGAGGGGCACAGCCCTGGGGGTTACACCCCATCTGTCACAGGAAGGACGGGGCGACACCAGAGCATGGGGGTGTGCAGGGTGCTGTCACTTTTCTGCAGCCACGGTGCCCATGCTTGGAGGCTCGGGTCAGCCTGCGAGGTGGGTGAGCGTGTGCCACTGTCCCTGACGCCGAGGACGGGGGCCCATGTGCCGTCCCTAGTCTCCTGGGTCTGTGAGGAACGGGTGGAGGAAGAGGGAGCCCCGTGCCCCGCCCTGGCCTACCTGAGCTGCAGGTTCCTCATGAAGTCCTCCATGGTCACCTGGTCCAGGAGCACGAAGTCGGCCTTGCCGCACTCGGGACCTTCGTGGTCCTCCATCCTGCTAGCAGGAAACACCCAGGCTGGTCCCGACCTTTGTGTGCAGAGGCAGAAGGGAGGGGAGCCCCGGGAGGCCCGGCCCCTGCCAGACAGAAAGTAGGAAGTGGGTTTGGGCCCCGGGAGGGCGGCCCCGCTCACTCGCTGCTGCTTCTACAGGGGTGCTCTGGCCACTTCCTGCGCCCGCACCCACGCCCACTGGAACCTGAGCCCAGGGTTCCCCGGCCCTGCGGGGGAGACTTGTCGGGCTCCTGTCTCACCCAGACTGCTCGGAGGAGTCACCTGTGGGGCCTGAAAGAAAGATTTCTCCACGTGGCCATGGTTATCCAGCTGCATAGGCAGCCGTCTCACTCAGAATTGGGGTTTATGTACATTGTGGGCTCTGTTTTGTGTACATTGTGCTTTAACACAGAAATAAAAGGAGGCAGGAACGGCGGCGCATGCTTGTGGTCCCAGCACTCGGGAGGCTGAAGCAGGAGGATCGCTGTGAGCTCCAGGCCGGCCTGGGCTCCATACTAAGTTCAAGACCAACCTGAACTCAAAAAGATGAGAAAGAGAAAAGGTGCTGATGCCGGGGGCTCTGGGTGGGCGTCATCACAGGGACTCCCCTGCTGCAATTCCCCAGCCCAGCAGCTGCGCCCCTCCTCTGCGCTCTCCACCCTTGTGGACAGCAGTGAGGGTGTCGTCACAGTGCTCGCAGACTCAGCCTGTGTAGAAGTAGCAGCAGTTTAGGAACTGTCTCCACTCTCAGCAGTTTAGGTGTCTCCCCGCTCCTCCCTCTTTCAGAGGCTGGAGAGCAGATGCCAGGGTCCCAACCCACTGTTACTTGTGTCACCTGGAGATTTGTATGCAAACACCTGTTTAACAATCATTTCAAGGGGCTGGGGATTTAGCTCAGCGGCATAGCACCTGCCTGGTAAGCGTGAGGTCATCAGTTCGATTCCCGGTACTGGAAAAAAAAAACCCAAAAAACAAAAAACAGTCATTTCAGCTTGGCATGGTGGCGCACGCCTGTAATCCCAGCACTCGGGAGGCTGAGGCAGAAGGATCACTGTGAGTTTGAGGCCAGCCTGGGCTCCTCAGCAAGTTCAAGGCCAGGCAGCACTATACAGTAAGTCCTTGCTTCAAAAAAACAAAACAAAAAAACCCCAGAAGAAAACCCGAAACAAAAAACACCAAAATACAAAAACAAAAAATCATTTCACTCATTAGGTCTTACATTGATGCTGCAAGATTGTCTTTCAAATGCCCGACAATGGGTGCATGCCTAGTAAAATTCTGTGTATCCAGGTATCTGCTGAAACTAGGCACCATTAGTGACTGGAAGTAAAACCCCCCAGACCTAGAAATGGGGCCCTGGGTCCTCCTTGGGCTGGACTGGGGCTCCCCTCGGGCAGATTCCCTCTAAGTTTCACCCCAGCTTGGCCGGGGGTCCCCACCGTGGCCACCTCTCAGGCGGGTGCTTTTGGAGGGTTTTCCAGCTGCAGCCCAGCCCAGGCCTGTCACTCTCAAGTCCCTGTGTGGTTTCACTTCCCCAGGGAACCAGGCAGACCCCAGGTTTGCTTAATATTTTTCAAAGAACTCATGCAAAAGAGAGTTTTAAAAAAACCTGATGTGGCTGAGTTCCAGTAAAACATTAGGAACATCAGATTCTGAGCTTCAGAAAATTTTCACCTGTCATGAAATATTCTTTGGGTTTTTTTCTTTAACCACGTAAAAACCTTAGCTCAGATTGGCCGTGGGCGGACCTTCAGACCGGTTGCCATGCGACTAGGGTGGAACCACAATCCCAACTGTCCCCTCCTCCCTGCTGGTTTGCACAACCACGCCGAGCATTACCTCATTTGACCCCTAAGGCCCACGTGGTGGTGACTTTGACCCTGCTTCTGCCTCCCAGCTACTGGGCCAAGGTCGGCAGATGACATCATACAGGAAGCCACAGCCCCCCTCGCCCCCACTGCACAAACTCCTGGTCTTCTCAGCTGGCCTTCAGCTTGCAGCTGCTGGCAGTTTTCCCGGGATATCATGGAGGGACAGAGGACGGGCCACCACCTGAGCCTGGTGCTTGCGGGGTGCTAAAGAAAAACCCTCGGGGCCCCCATCCTGGTGGCCGCTTGTTTCCAGGTCTCCTTCTAACCCTAACCCTTGCAGCCAGAGGCCTTCCTTCCCCTCTGGACTGCAGGCTTGTTGTGTTCTCCTGCCTCAGCGTCCCAAGTGCTGGGATCACTGGTAAGTGCTACCATACCTTTTTTTTTTTGGATACCAGGAATTAAACTTTGGGTGCTGTGCTGCTAAGCTACATTCCCGGCCTGGTCTTTTTTGAGGCAGGGTGTCGTTGTGCAGGGACGCTGGCCTGCAACTCACAATGCTGGGCCAGGTCGTACGAAGTGCAGTTCTACTGACTTGTTAACCTCATACATTTTCAGCAGCACTTGCTCTGCTGTGGACTTCTGCAATCCTACTCGCCAGAAAAGCAGGTTTCCCAGCTCCCCTCTACAGCTGAACCCCAGCTCAGGTCAACATTTAACTTTTTGTTCACCTGAGAACATACTGTAGGAGGACAGCCCCAAGTGCCCTAAGAAACCCAGAGCCGCAACGGGTCTCAGCACCCCACTCCCAGCCCATCTCCAGCAGCCACTGCTCTTTGCAGACCTGCAGTCAGCCCTCGCCCCAGCCCAGACACGCGACAGCTCGATGGGTCTCGGCAGTCAGGACCCTGGGAACTTGCACCCAGGGACCGTCCCGTTCACTAGCACAGTAGTCAAGCACCAGCAGCTGTCTCCTCCGTGGCCGGGTGTCAGTGCTTCGCCTGTGGCAAGGACAACCTCATCAAGCTGGAGGGAGCCCCATGAGCTGAACCCTTTCAGCAGAAACTGCTGCTATCTGGGCCACAGGGCTCACACCAAGGCCTTCCTGTACCTTGATTCTGACACTCAGATGAGCACCACAGTACTGAAGACCAAGCACCCAACCAGCCAAGGGCCACCGGAACTCTCCCCACCCTAGGGACACCCTTAGCCAGTGGTGGCAAACCTGTAGCATATGTGTTATGTTTTTAAGACAAAAATGTTAAAGTATGAGTTGGTTTATGGCTGGGCATGGTGGCACACACCTGTAATCCCAGCACTCAGGAAGCTGAGGCAGGAAGACTGCTGTGAGTTTGAGGTCTGCTTGGGCTGCAAAATGAGTTCAAGATCACCTTGAACTGCATAGTGAAATCCTGTCTCAGACCGAAAAAAAAAATTTTTTCTTTAAAGTTGTTTTTTTCTGAACTAAAACCGAAATAAATAAATAAATAAAATCAGACCTGTTATCTGGGTTGAACTGCAATGTTGGCATTTTGCAATAAATAAGCAGGTTGTGGTTGTGGTGTGGTGCTTGGTCTCTAACAGGTTCACCGTGCTCCTGCCGGTGAGCCCCACCCCTGCATGTGCCCTTGGTGCCCAACGCCAACCAGGTCCAAGTGCCCATTTATGAGGCTGGACCACGAAGAACAGAAAGAGATAAATGACACATTTAAAGACTTAATATATTTATTTATTTATTTATTTATTTATTTTTATTTTGTCTTTTTGAGACCGAGTCTCGCTATACAGTTCAGGCTGGCCTTGAGCTCACTTCATAGCCCAGGCTGGCCTCGAACTTCCAACGATCCTCCTGCCTCAGCCTCCCCAGTGCTGAGATTACAGGGGTGCACCCCCATCAAAGTCGTATTCATTAAACAGCGCTTTCATTCAGGAGATGGCGGAAAGGCTCGGCCAGACACCTTCTTGCAGAAGCAGAGATCACAGGCCTGAGCACTCATACCAGCCAGAACTGCTGCCCTCCTCCCGCACCTGGAGCAAGGGAGTTTCCAGTTCTGGTCCGTCCTGCTCCCTTCTTGCTCAGTGACCGGTCTCTTCAGTACCCACCGCATCACCTGTAAAGGTGAGATTACAAACACCTCGGTGCTGCTATGACAACTGGGGACACACACAGCCAGAGGCTGTCATGAATTCCCACCTGCAGGGACGCCCCATCCCTGACCCATCCCAGGGAGCAGAGGGCTCTGATCATGGCGCTCAGGGAGACCCGCCAATGCCCCCACCTTCTGCCCCAGAGAGGCACACTCACTCTGCACAGCTCCACAAGCATCATCTCAGGTCTCTCCCAGGACCGGAATCCCGGTGCTGCTGCTGCTGGAAACACCAGCAGTGGCCGTCACTGAGCCACGTGCGAGCAGAGACGGAGGCCTTCGATGCCCTTCCTTGTACATAACATGGTTGCCTGCCCATTTCACGGATGGTGGTGGAAAACACAGAACTCCCTGATGAGAAATAAAGCACAGGAGATTCACAGCAAAAGCAGCAGCCAGTCACCAGCACTCACCACCCCCTCTGAAGCCCCAGGGTGACAACAGGGCAGGAGGAGCACAAGTGCAAGCCCAGCGGCCCAAGCAATTTAGTGAAAATAAGTAAAATAATCAAACAAAAGCCGGGCGTGGTGGTGCACGCCTGTAATCCCAGCACTTGGAAGGCCGAGGCAGGAGGATCGTTGCAAGTTCCAGACCAGCCTGGGCTACAAAGTTGAGCTCAAGGTCAGCCCGAACTGCATAGACCCTGTCTCAGAAAAGACAAAAGTAAAATAAAATAAAATAAAAGGATTCAATGGGGCGCGGTACCCTCTACACAGAGTAATGGGGGCAGGGCGGCCAGCGCGCTGCTCACCAGATGAAGAAACGGGAGGCTCGGAGGTGGCTTCCCCAGGGCCAGGCCCAGCGACTGCTCCTGAAGCTGAAGAGACAGAAAGGAAGCTGGAAGCCCCGACCTTCAAGACAGAGGTGACCTCATCCACTGGGACACACGGTCTGTGTGCTCCCCTTCCAAGCCAGCCCACCCCTCACCGCCCCCAGCAGCCCTTGAGCTGGGCAAGAACACAAGGGAGTTTCCTCCCCATTCTAGGTTCTTCCCGCGGCTGGCATCCAGGGAAAGCACAGGCCATGGGCCCGCAGGCCTGGTGTCGAATCTCCACCTGCAGTTCCTGGCCGGGCAGCCCTGGACACACCGTTCCGACCGTGGGCTCATGTGCGTCGGACCCAAAACCGCTTCATGGTGATGCCTCAAACACCTAGCTCCCAGCACGCAGCCCCCTGCAGAGCCGGGCCAAGGTTTTCTTGCTCTGCTTTCTCACTGCAAGGCTGCTTACCACCCACCTCTCGGGCAGAGCTCCTCACCCCTGCACTTTGCTGCTCTGGTTCAACTCCCACCTTTATGGCCGCCATGCTTCCTTTCAAACCCCTTTTTTTTTTTTTGTCTTTTTGAGACAGGGTCTCACTATGTAGTTCAGGCTGGCCTTAAACTCACAACAATCCTCCTGCCTCAGCCTCCCGAATGCTGGGATTAGAGGCATGCGCCACCATGCCCCGCCTTTCTTCTTGTTGTTCAAACTCTTGTAAAGCTTGTTTTTTGCGGGGGGTTTCTTTCCGGTACCAGGAAGCGAACTCAGGACCTTGCACTTGCCAGGCAGGCGCCGTGCCGCTGAGCTAAATCCCCAGCCCTTGTAAAACTCGTTTTAAGGATATAATAAAATTTGCACCGAGCCCAGTAAACACTCAACAACTTCCTGTTGTTGCTAGCCCTGCCCAAAACATCTGCAAAGACGGCCATGTCCCTCGGATCTACAGCCACTGGCCACACAAGGTTGCTGAACACCTGAGATGTGGCTCCGTGAACAATAAAGTGATTTTGTATTTTATTTGCGTTCAACTTAACCACACGTGGCAAGTGGCTGCCATGTTGAGACGTTCCAGATCCAGATGGCTGGAGATAACTGTCTGAAATTTCTATAACCTTGCTCTGGATAGAGCAGGGCAAGGCCTCAAACCGTTTCAAAACTGTTCTAGCAAGCACTGTAGGAATGCACAGGGTCACGGCAGACCCAAGCACGCTGGAGGCTTGCTATTCACATCCACCCAAGTCCCACACACCCCAGCGGCCCCAGCACACTCCGGAGACCACAAGAGTTGAACTGGGTGTGCTGGGCATGGTTCCAAGAGTCCACAGCTCCAAGGCACTCCCAGCAAACTTCTTTTTTGATGAAGGGAATAGAAGGCACTCTGCCTGAAGTGATCTTACCTACTAGGTGAGACAAGATGAATGTCTGCATTATTCTCTCTGGACTGTAATGTAGTATGAAGCTTCTTAAATTTGCATGCTCACATTGTTACTTTTTGAGAAAGTCAATTTCTTCCTTACTCTAACTTTTTTTTCTGGCTCGGGTGGTTGAACCTGGGTCCTCTGCACTGAGCTACATTCCCCAGCCCTTTCCATTTTGAGGTATGGTCTGGCGACACTGCCTAAACTGACTCAGCCTCCGAGGGTGCTGGATCACGCGCTTGGGCCGCCGTGCCCGGCTTCAGCATGTTGTCTTATGGCTCAGAAAACACTTCAGAGCAGGGCATGGTGGCACACACCTGTAATCCCAGCACTCGGGAAGCTGAGGCAGGAGGATCGTTGCGAGTTCGAGGCCAGCCTGGGCTACAAAATGAGCTCAAGGCCAGCCTGAACTGCATAGTGAGACCCTGTCTCAAAAAGACAAAAAAAAGCAAAAACAACACTTTTGAGCTACAATGCTGGCCAGGAAGCACTGAACAGACTCAGTGAGGACGTTCTTCACGAAATAACGGTTCGGACAAATGTGGGACCAGTTCCGGAAAGACGGAACTGGGGCCTACACAAGGTGACTTACCTGGTCATCTTCACAACTGCCGCCCGGCAGTCAGCCCTGCCGCCCGTGGGACGGTCCGGCCGGCCACGAGCGCCACCTAGAAGGCGAGAAACGCCGTCGGGTGCAGCCTGCGCCTCCCACCACCGCCCACTTCCAGCCCAGAAGCGCCCGAAAGCCCTCTCTCGGGGCGGGTCTCCCGCGAGGCCACCAGCCCCATTCCCGCCTGGCGGCATTTCCCCGAGGGCAGGCCAGAGAGACCCCACTTCTTTTCCAACTGAGACCCTGGGAATCTGGCGAAGCCGCGCCGCCCGACGAAAACGTGCAGGGTGCGCTCTGGCCCCTCGGAAGAACGCGGCACGCGCCGGGAGCCCCATCCTCGGCAGCTCGACCTCCCTCCACCGCGCTCCGAACGTCCTGGACCCCTACCCGGGCTCAAGAAGGAGCAGACACCGCCGGGGGACCCTGATGGCAGCGGATGCCAAAAATCCCCAGAACGCGGTCGCGAAGCACCTACTGCGTCACTGCCCACCATGGCGGTAGTCAGGCACACTGGCGCGCGTCGTGACGTCACCGCGCAGCCCCGCCCCGAAGCCGTGCGCAGGCGCCGCTCGGTCTCCTTCAGCGAATGTCGTCATTGGGGGCGTGGTGTGGCTTGCGGGCTGGGCGGTTTGGGCTGTGCCCCAGTGTGTCAGGGCATGGGATCCACGTCGGGGTTGGGGTCGGGGTCGGAGTTGGGGCCGGGGCGGGGGCCGGGGCCCGGGGCTGGACATCAGGCATCTGCCTGCGCGCTCAGTGGGAGTTTACTGCTCTCTGCGCCCGCTGGGCGACCCGGAGCCCGGGCTTATGTCATCTGCGCAGAGTCCATGGCTAAGGGAGCCGAGGGGACAGAGCCCCGACAGCGCGGTGGGGGTCTGCGCTTGGAGTCCCAGAGGGAGGGAGGCGGAGGGAGGCGCACACGCAGAGCCCCAGGAATGCACGATGGGAGGAGCGATGCGGGTGGAAAGGCAGTCGTGTGAGGCACAGTCAGTCATAGCAGGCCTGAGGCAGGTAAGAAGACATCATTAGCTGTAGACAAGATCCGCACAAGCCGTGGTTTCAAACTTTAGCCCAAGTGCAGATAACATCTTCGAAGTGTGCTGAGGTCAAGGGCCCATATAAAGTTCAGACTGTAGGTTAAGGACTGGAAAATTCTCCGGCCCCAAAGTAAATGGGACACCTAAAGACTAAAAAGGAACCTGTTTCTAAGGTCGGTAAACGCTGCCAATTTTATTTATACAAAACATAAAATAGGCAAGCTGGGTGTGGTGGCACATGCCTGTTATCCCAGCACTCAGGAGGCTGAGGCAGGCGATGGCCTCAAATTCGAGGCCAGCCTGGCCTACATGGTGAGTTCAAGACCAATGTGGACTGCATAGGGAGAACCTGTCTCAACACACACACTCATGCGTACACATCGCCAAAAACAACAACAAAAAAAGAAAAGAAATAAAGATGGGAAACAGAATCCCCGGCTCTAACCTGCTGCCCACCAAGGTATGATTTGTGTTTTCTCCTGGGACGACCGGGGACTATAAGCTAACTTTTCTATGAACTTAGCTTACAGATGTCCAATAGATAACTAAAAGCAGATCAAAGTTTGACTTTTGGGCTGGGCGTGGTGGTGCACACCTGTAGTCTCAACACTCAGGAGGCTGAGGCAGGAGGATTGCCATGAGTTTGAGGCCAGCCTGAGATACATACCAAGACTCTGTCTCGAAAAAGCAAAGTTTGACTTTTATGTTGTACCTTTTGTTGCTGTAAAAAATTGTATCAAATGTCTTAGCTCTGCAAGTAGATATGTTAACCATTTAAAGGGTATCTGTCTAAAAGTTGGCAAAACAAGGTTTGATTACCCCAAAATTTACATGATCTTACTGCCTTCAAGATGGAAGACATCAGGCTGGGTGATTTCTAGGGACATCCAACTGTTTGAGAAGTTTCCAGGCATTGTCCTAAGCCTACAATCACTTAGCAACAAAAGCACTTCCAGCCATACAGATTCCAGAACTGTGACACAGGGTGTGATGGCGCATACCTGGAATACCAGCACTTGGGAGGCTGAAGCAGGAGGATCCCTGTGAGTTCAAGGCCAGCCTGGCCTATAAAATGCAACCCTGTCTCAAAAAAGAAAAAGAAATTGTAGAACTATGAAGCCAGGACTCAGATAATGGTTAACCAGCCCTCAGCCCACCATTTAACCCTTAAAGGCCGGCCTCCCACCTTTGGAGGAGGAGGAGGAGGAGGGGCAGTCTGGACCCCTATATTAGTGTACTTCCTCCAGCTACCTGAGCTACAGCTCTTTCTTACTTTCTCGCTAACTTTCCAGTTAAAGCTTTTTCCTATAAATTTGTACTGTAGCTTTAATTTCCATCATTACTAAAAGCAAGGACCCAAGCTAGCTGGAGACAGGCAAATACAAGTTAGACACTGGAGCTTCATTTTTCCGTGAAAAATGAGGGCAAGGAACCCCTGCCCAATCCCACCCTGTTCTATTAGAATTTTATTCTCTCTTCTTTTCAAATATATGCTCTTTAAAAATAGCTGAATAAGGGGCTGGGGATTTAGCTCAGCGGCAAAGCGCCTGCCTGGCAAGCACAAGGTCGTGAGTTCGGTTCCCGGTACCGGAGAAAAAAAATAAAAATAAAAATAAAAATAGCTGAATAGCCTGGGCATAGTGCCACATGCCTGTAATCCTAATACTGGAAAGGCTGAGTCGGGAAGATTGTTACAAGTTCAAGGCCAGCCTGGGCTACATTGCAAGCCCCTGTCTCAAAAAAAAAAAAGGCTAAATACTTTTATGGTCACTTTCAGGAATAGCTCCTGGGAGCCATCTCTTTGAAATATAAATGTCAAGGGACTCAAAGCCCAATCACTGGATTTCCTAACTTGTCACTTGACTCCAGTGTACAATACCTACCTGTTGCGATGGGTTGTATCCACATAGCTGTATAAAGGGGTGACAATCTGTCTGTGACCCCTTCAGGAGGTTGCCTGTGGTACCAACCACATTACTGAGGCAGGAGATTAGGACCTGGCCAACTGGCTGGGGAAGAAGGTGTGACTTGTTACCATCAGAGTGCTGTCTTCAATTCCGGCAAGAACTGGAGCAGGTTTCTGAAAGGACGGCCTAGAGCTGACCTCAGCCTGAGGAGTGGGAGATGAAAAGATGGCCCCCACTGAGCTCTTGACCACTGTGTGCTCTCTGCCACAGTGACTGCCTGCCCTCACTCTGTACAGTGTATTTCTTTTCCTACTTTTAGTTGGCCGGAACTCGCTTTGCAGAGTATATTTCTTTTCTTTTTTCTTTCTTTTTTTTGAGACAGGGTCTTACTGTGTAATTCAGGGTGGCCTTGAGTTTATTATGTAGCCCAGACTGGTCTTGAACTCACAGTGATCCTCCTGCTTCAGCCTCCTGAGTGGTGGGATGACAGGCACCGGCTGCCACACCCAGCTATACTCCCCCTCCCCCGTACCGGGAATCGAACTCACGACCTTGCGCTTGCCAGGCAGGTGCTATGCGGCTGAGCTAAATCCCCAGCCCTCTATATTTGTTTTCATTCCCTACTTCTAAAAAATGTAAAAAATAAAAAATAAAAAAACGTAAAATCTCACTACCTTTTGCGCTTGTTTTGACCAATTCTTTGTTGAGAACAGAAGGAACCTAGAAACTACCTCTGGAAGGGGACTCCTATACCCTAAAATCCAGAAACATTATGGTTTACTGCTGAATCAAAAAATTATTTCTTTTCTACATTTGTGGGTAAGAGGAGAACGCATTGGAAGTTGATGCCAGGTGGGTGGGTACTGCTAGCAGGCGTGAGGGACAAATGGGGAAGGAGCATCTACAATAGCGCATGTTGCCAGTTTAGTGAAGAAGCAAAGGCAGCAAGGTAGGATACATTTATAACCATTTGTTAGGTTCGGCCCCAAAGTGACCCCAGAGAGCACTGTGACAGAGCAGGTCCCGCATTGTGCACGCCCCTCCCGATACTGGCCACCCGGCCGACTAACTCCAGAACGAGGCACATTGTGTTCCCGGCTGCTGCAGGCTACCTCCCAGAGCCATCAGGAAAGGAAGCATTCCTTCAAACTTTCATTCCTTGGGCTGGGTCTTGGTTTAAATTAAAAATTTATCTTTTGTTAAATTTCTTACCTGATTAAAACCCGGGAGGAAGCACTGGCTATCTAAATTCCAAAGTAACTTCTAGGTAAATTGTTTTTTTTTTTTTTGGTTTTTCTCTGGTACCAGGAACCGAACTCACGACCTTGCGCTTGCCAGTCAGGCGCTTTTGCCGCTGAGCTAAATCCCCAGCCCCTAGGTAAATTGTTGATAAGTATCATCATTATCCTAGTTCCCCAGTCCCAAGAGTAACTTTTTTGGTTTTTGAGACAGGGTCTCACTATGTAGTTCTGGCTGGCCTGGAACTCACAACAGTCTGCCTCAACCTCCTGGAATGCTGAGATTATAGATGCCCGTTCACCACGCCCAGCTCACAGAGTAACTCTTGGGTGCATAAAAATGTATCCAAACCTGAATCTAGGCAGATGTCTTCCTAGCACTGCCCACCTTCTGGCTCAAAGGTGTAACTCTCTCTACATCTACTTTACAATAAATTCTACCTAGACTTCCGCAAGCCTATATGTCTTGACTGAATTATTTCATCAAATGCCCAAAGAACCCAGGCCCAAGGCAGTGAGCGTCCAGTGCCCCTGGGTCAGTCCCCAGCTTCCTGGTAACACTGAGACCGGGAGGGGAAGGGTTTGCTGGGGATTTAGGAAAGCTGTACAGGTTGTAGTGTGCCAAAGGGGGTTAGCGAGTGATACATGAGGACTACGTAAAAGGCTCTTGGGTATCAGGCTTTGGGTGTGAGAACTTGGTTCTAGGAGTAAAAACAACTTACATTTCATGCAGAGCACCTCATAATTACACATCCAAACACTTTACAATGCATACACTTTTCTTCATTAAATGTTTGTTTATTTGTTTGTTTCTTTGTTGGTCTTTTTGAGACAGGGTCTTGCTATGCAGTTCAGGCCGGCCTTGAGCTCACTTTGTAGCCCAGGCTGGTCTCGAACTCGCCACGATCCTCCTGCCTCAGCCTCCTGAGTGCTGGGATTACAGGCGTGCGCCACCATACCTGGCTCTTCATTAAATATTAGAAGGCCAATGGAGAGTGGTGGGCCGGAGCTGTAGGAGGATCCCCAAGGCACCCACAGTGCGGTGACAGTGAGGGGTCTTGGCGTCGCCCTGGAACTTTATGTTGTGGCTGGCATTGAAGAATGCCATCTTCTCACACAGCCTCTGAGGAGCCAAATCTCAGATGCAGAAACAGATGTGATATATTCAGTCCTTTACAGCCGCTGCAACAGAATAGGCCACCACAAACCCCAGGGGGCCTTCAAACAGGCTGAACAATGTTTACAACGTTTGAAAAGCATGAATGTACCAGGTGTGATGGTGCACACCAGTAATCCCAGCACTTGGGAGGCTGAGGCAGGAGGACCTCTGAGGTCTCAAGGCCAGCACAGGACAGGCTACAAAGCGAGTTCAAGGCCAGCCTGAACTGCAGAGTGAGACCCTGTCTCAAAAAATACAAAAACAAACAACCCCCCCCCAAATAAACTAAAGACAACCAAACATTCCTCTCAGAAAGTGATAGGAACTCGCTATGCCAAAAGTTTTGTGCAAAGATTCTGAGAGGCCAGGCCTCATACAACTTTCTGAAGAAATCCAAATGGCAATTGTATGGTACAGAACCAAAAAATTCAAAGCCAGGCGTGGTGGTGCACACCTGTAATCCCAGCACTCAGGAGGCTGAGGCAGGAGGGTCACCGCAGGTTCAAGACTAGCCTGGGCTACAAAGTGAGCCCAAGGCCAGCCTGAACTGCATAGTGAGAACCTGTCTCAAAAAGACAGAAAAAAAAAGATAAAAAATTCAAGACTCAGGCCACCCTTCTGCTAACAAACATCTTAAAAATAACTAGTTGAAACATGTAGAAGCCGGAGGTTATAGTTTGCCGAAGAAAGTAGAAGGCATAAAAATACCTCTTTGCAATCGCCTTTCTTCATCACTCAGGTTTCAGAACTCCAAAGCAGCCCCTGAGACAAAGATCACAGAATAAATTTTTGCTAAGAAAAAGGAGATCACAGAGAAAGTTGTAGCCAACTCTTTTTTTTTTTTCCTCCGGTACCGGGAACTGAACTCACAACCTTGCGCTTGCCAGGCAGGCGCTTTTTGCCGCTGAGCTAAATCCCCAGCCCCTGTAGCCAACTCTTGTGACGGAAATTCGCAGCTCCCTCAAGAATCTCTGGACGCCAGTACTAGGTGGAGATGCTCACACCACACAGTTCAGAGGACTGACCGATGCCCTGGCAGTAAGCAGCTTCTGAGAAGCACACTTCCAATCCTGGCCCACAAACTAAGGAGAATCAGACCTGTGGAAGTCTTACAGGAAGCACTGAAATTCAAACAGACTCATGGACAAAGATGCAGATAAACAGAATAAACCGGGACCCGTTGAAGAGACAGATGACATTGATGATGACAGATGACATTTTTGCTTTAATGGCAGTGTGGGTGGTGACGTGTGAGACTCGGAAGCAGTTCACAAGCTGGCCCATTGTGGTGCTGTTTTAAGGGCAGCTGCTGAGGCCTTGAAATACTGCTGCGTAGGCTCAGAGAGGAGCTGCCTCCCTGCAGCACCCCAGAAGAGTTCATTTCAGTTCAGTAAACATTTGTAATAGTTCTATAAAATAAATAAATGAATGAAAAGTCCAAGAGATAGGGCAGGAGCGTTAATTCTAGACTACTCACGGGAGTGGGGAGGAGATGGCCCAGGAGTATAATCCCAGCTATTCAGGAGGCTGAGGCAGGAAGATCCCTTGAGTCCAGGGGTTTGAGGCCAGCCTGAGCAGCACTGAAAGACCCTGTCTCCAAGGTGAGGAAGGATAATTCCAGATTACCAACCTGGAAACCAGCACACACCCAGAAGAGGTTGAACGGCTTGATTAAGACCTCCTAGCATGGCAAGCGCCTGACGCAGCCCTTCTGAGCACGGGTTCCGAGCCGTGAGATGAGGGTGATGACTTCAGAGACCACCTCGGGGACAGAGGGCAGGCAAACTCCTGGGCACTTCACCTGTTACTCAAAGCATGGCTTGTCTTTTCTTCTGAGGTAATCAGAGACTTAGAAGTGCTTTTTGCTAGAAGTTGTGACTCTGAGCCTTACAGGTGCCCAGGAGGTAACTAAAAGCCGAACAAAGCTTGACCTTCATCTTGTATATCCTCTATTACCTTAAAATGTTGGGTACCAGTATGTTCTCGGGCTGTGGGCACTGCAGTCTCCTTCTGAGGTGGTCTCTAGATTCCTTCTGTCCTGAGCAAAGAATCAGTCAAGACAAGCACAAACAACAGTGAGCTTTTACATTTATTAAAGGAAGGAAAAGAAACGGGCTCTGCAGAACTAGTTTAGGCCAAAGAGAAGCAGGAGATGAGGAGGCTGTGCAGGGTGCCCGGGCCACAGTGCAAGGGGGAGCACAACGGCATAAAGCTCTACATCGACCTTTATCTATCTCCCACGTCTCAGGCTGATGTCAGGTGTGGGTCACTGAAAACTCCCTCGAGCTATCAAGAGAAGTCCACATGCAGGGATTTGGGGATGGTTCTGTGTACTGTACGTGGCCTGTTTTGTTTAGTTTTTGAGAAAGGGTTTTGCTATGTAGCTCAGGCTAGTCATGAACTCACTATATAGTCCAGGCTGGTCTTGAACTTGTGGCAATCCTCCTGCCTCAGCCTCCCAAATGCTGGGATTGCAAGCACGCCCTATGCCCTGTGGATACCGGGATTTTGTAATTAACAGGTCTCACCTACTTCCCCAGCCAATTTTGTCACAACCTAGTCTCCTGCCTCATCATTTAGGAAAAATCAGCAAAACAAGGTTTATTAGCATTAAATTTGTCAATTTCATCCTCTTTCAGGGCTAAGGATACTGCCTGGTATAGTGGTGTACACCTGCAATCCCAGCACTCAGGATGCTGCAGCAGGAGCATCCCCATAAATCTGAGGCCAGCCTGCACTACATAGTGAGACCTTGTGTCAACCCCCGACCAAAAAACAAAACAAAACTCTAAAGACACTAAGGTAGATTTATACGGAAGCCAGGCATAGTGGTGCAGGCCTGTAATCCCAGCACTCTGGAAGGCTGAGGCAGGAGAATTTGCAAGTTCGAGCACAACCTGGGCAATTTATCGATTTAGCAAGCTCTGGGGCTATAGCTCAGCGCAAAGGGCCTGGTTCAATCCCTAGTACCCGGAGGAGGGAAATGTACAGGGACATTCAGCTCCACCCAGAAGTCATCTTGGCTTCCAGCAGAGCCTCACGGGGCTGCGGGGCAGTCATCTCATGAGACCCTAAGAGCCCTGTAAGCCGTAAGGATCCCCCCGCAAAAAAACCACTACTGAGATAATGCTCAGCCAGACCCAGCCTGCCACAGCCCCACAAAGCTGGTCTGCGTTCTTTGGGGAACGGACCAGTCTGAGGCACCTCTCCTGTTTCTCAAACTGACGCCCTTTCCCACTTTCTCACCCTTCGCCGTTAGGGGAATGTGCCCAGTCTCTGCTGGAGCTGTGTTCCCCTTTCTTTGCTTTTTTTTCGGTACTGGGAACAGAACCCACACTTAGCTACATCCTCAGCCCTTGTTTACTTCGAGACAGGGTCTTGCCAAGTCCCTAAACTGCCCGGGCTCAGCCGCAGCCTCAGGGTGCAGGGACCGCAAGCCTGTGCCCCCACGCCTGGCTCTTCCCTTCCCGAGATCGTGTTTTCCTGGAAATGCCTGTTTTATTTTCCATCGTCACTGAATCAGGGATCCCCGCCTCCAACTGCTGACAGTTTTGGGGTCCTAACTGGAGTTTGGTTTAGTGGCAAAATGAGCCCGATGGCCGTTCCAGGATGCACCGTGCTTTGGGGCGAATCCTATGGTTCCCAGGACTTCCCTGGGGAATGTGGCAATTACACCCTCTAGGGTGCTGGTGGACTCCTTGCTGCTGCATCTCTACTGTTGCGTTCGACAACGGCAGGAAGTAGAACAGAGAGAAAGTATTACAGACTGGCTTCTCTGCGGCCCATAAAATAAAGGGGGCAACGCCCCTCCCCTCCGCAGGACGCCCCGCCCCCCGTGGCCCCGCCCTCCTCCCACCGCTGGCTCCGCCCACCGGGCCTCCACCCTTTCCAGGGATTTAAACCCGCCTCCCCGAGCGCGGGGCAGGCCGGGAAGTCGGTCGCCGTAAAGATGGCGGCAGAATTGAAAAGTTGAAGGCGCGAGCGCGCGCGCTCGCGTGGCCCTGAACGGCGTGGGGAGAGCTGAGCGTGGGGTGGTGCTTTCCCTGGGGGAGGGTGAGGCGGATTTGGAGGCTGGTCTGGCGCGTTCCCGCAGTCCTGAAGCAGAAGGAAGCGGGTCGGGAAGCCCCTGGCCCTCCTGAGGGGAGCAGCAGCGCGCCTGCGGTAGTAGTGGGCGGGGACTGCGGAGGCGGAACCTTTGTGCCCCGCCCCCTGGAGCGGTGGATTGACAGCTGGCGGGCGGGCCTCCCCAGGCCAGGAAGTGCGGGTGCGCTGGTGGGGGGCGGGGCTTTTTCTGGGGGCGGGGCCTGCGCGGGGCGGGCCCG
>NW_004955456.1:7265113-7272418 GCF_000276665.1 Chinchilla lanigera | reverse complement strand
GGGCGGGACACGCCGTGGGCGGCGTGGGGGGCGCGGAGGCGGCTGCTGCCCCCTCCCCGGGCCGGCTGCCGGATGTCCACGGAGCGCGCAGATGGGTTCGCTGCACGGCCCGCTCGCTCCTACCTAACACCATTGAGAGATCCAGTGACGTTATAGTTGGCAGATGGGATTTAGGACAGAGTTCAAGAGACTCCTTAGTTTATGTAGTTTAAAAATGTGGCTTTAATTACAGGCTTGAGTAGTTGATAAAGAACATTTTTGGGGGACTGAGACAACGATGTGGGATAAGGTACTATTTAAAATGAAAAATGGATTTAATGAAATGTATCCTTTTCAAATAAATGGTTTATAATCTTCAAGTCTTGCTTATCATTTTCATTTTGAAAAACGTGTGTGTTCACATTTATGAACAAGTTGAAAGTAGATCCTGATGTCCTGAGTATGTTATCATGGGGCCCTGCGGAGCAGACAGTGCCCTCTAGTTGACCACACTTGTCCCCTTGTTTTATGGGGTGCCCCATTTTTAAAGAGTCTTATTGGAAATGGAATGTAGCCAGGTGGCCTTCAGGGAGTCCTGTGTGCTGTTCCTTTCTTGTTTTGTTAGAAACTTGCGTGTCGGCTGGGCGTGGTAGTGCACGCTTGTAATCCCAGCGCTCGGGAGGCTGAGGCAGGAGGATCACTGCGAGTTCGAGGTCAGCCTGGGCTACACACGGAGTTTAAAGCCAGCCTGAACTGCAAAGGGAGACCCTGTCTCAAAAAAAAGAACTTGCGTGTCACATTCAAATGCAGTGTTAGTTGCAGTTACCTGCAAAGATGGCTCCAGCCCAATAAAGTGATTCAGCCTGCAGGGGTTAGACTGCAGGAAAGGAAGGAGCTGAGCAGTGGGAAAGGGGTTGGCTGGAGAGGAGAGGCGGGGACCCGCTGCTTACAGGGACGAAGGTGGAGGATGCTGAAGTTTGCAGGGTCCGCGGATGCCCGCGGCCACCAGGCTCCTCCATGGGGACTTCCTCTGGGGCGCTGGCCCACCTGCCTGCCTGTGACAGGCGAGGATGCCGTTGACTGCATCTGGCCTGGAGCCTTCGGCCAGTTTGCGGGAGACGTTAAACCTTCAGCACTTCTGGGGGACAGAAGCAGTGAGGTACTTCTGTGTTCTGGGAATGCAAAGTGTTGACATCTCTGGGGGAGAATGAAACAATAGGGGCATAGGCCAGGCTGGTGATGAATCTCACTGCCTCTGTGTGGACAGGTGCTTGTTATGTCTTCGTCTGGGTCAGAGCTGAGTGTTTTGTGTGGGTTCTGCACGTTCCTCGGGGAAGGTGAGACCCTGAGCTCCAGGGCATGGATTCCTATCCAGGCCGTGACTGGATATCTACTCTGTGCCTGTCATCTGCTGGTCTCAAGTGGACAGAACTTTCCTGTTGTGTTCTTTCAGTGGCAAATCACCTCCAATTTAGGAATCTAGGAGCTTCAGTTATTCTCCTTAAAATAGTAAATTAAGTTTGGTGTGGTGGTGCATGCCAGTAGCTCCAGCACTTCGGGAGGCTGAGGCAGGAGGATTACCATGAGTAGGTTAGCACTTAAAGAGAAATGCAGATTAAAGTGTTTTAAAATGTGGCTCAGCAGCCCCTTTCCAGTCTGAGGTACTTGTCTTGGTGTCCTGTCGAGCAGTGGCTGGGGTTTGTTTTACCCTGCCTTATTCGTGGGACGCAGAAATTGGTGAGCTGCGGATTAGGGCTCCTGGACACGACCTTGGGGGTAGCCCTGCCCTTCGGCCCTGCACGGAGCTTTGCTTACTGTTCACCTCCATAATTCATCCAGCAAACATCTGCTGAGCCTCTGTTGTGTCCCCCAAGGCCCCTGGATGTAGGAAGAGCTGGAGACCTGGAGGAGCTGATGACATGATCCAGTCCGGGAAGGATGGGTGTCCACAGAGAGGCCCGCCGCAGCTGGAGCTGAGGGTACCCTCCCTGGGGGAGTAGGAGCGACTGCTTGGGGCTGTCCTGCCCGATGTCTGCAGAATAGGGCTGCTCTTCTCAGAACACACTCAAGTCAGGTGTGTCAAGGGCCTCTTCTGTCAAGGTGTTCCTTCTCATAAGCAACTTCGGTGTACCTTAAGGCGGGATGTGTGTGTTTTTAATACTCAGTTTGGATGAGGATCAGCCCCCAGAGGGCTTGATCCTGATGCTGGTCTCAGCTTCCTCTGCCATTGGCCCAGGGGCCTTAGACTGTAGTGGTCAGGATTTTGTCCTGAGCGAAGTTACATATTTTTGTGTTGGCCTAATTTATTTGTGTCATTTCCTTTTTTTTTTTTTTTTCTTTCTGTTTTTATTTTGGGTCTGGCTATGTAGCTCAAGCTGGTGTTGAACTCAAGGTGATCCTCCTGCTTCAGCCTCCCAAGTACTGGGATTATGGGCATGTGCCATTGGCTGAATTTTTAAAGGTGGTTATCAGGTTGCGGAAATGTAGGACTTACCAGTAAAATTAAGTTTAAAAAAGGAAATATAGGACTGGGTATTAAAAGATGATAAGAAATTGTTACTGACCTTGTTGAGTGTGATATTTGTGTTGTATTGTTAAGTTCTGAGCTGGTAGACATGGATCCTGGGGTTTCAACAGGGGAAATAAGTATCTTTGGGCTTTGCTTTACTCCGATCAGAAAGAAAAGAGGGTGTAGCCGCGTGCGGTGTGTTGTGATCTGTTTTGTGCTGCTGTATTGTGGAATACCAGAGACATGGGTATTCAGAAAGATTGGGTTTGTTTCTTGCAGTCCTGAAGCACGGGAAGCCCACGAGCGAGGGGCTGGCAGGTGGCAGCCGCTGTCTTGCTGCGTAATCCCTCTGGGGCAAGAGGGAGAGCTCGAGAAGAGCCCAAACTCACTCACTTGTTCTTCTCTCTCTTTTTTTAAAAAAAATTATTTTATTTTGAGACAGAGTCTTGCTTTGTAGTTCACGCTAGCCTCTAACTGACTATGTAGCCTTGAACTTGGAGCGATCCTCCTGCCTCAGCCTCCCTAGTGCCTCGCTAGTGCTGGGATGACAGGTGTAGGCCACCATGCCTGGCTGGACTTGCTTTATTGGGTTTGATCATTCCTTGTGGTGCTAGGGGTGGAGCCCAGGGCCTCAAGCGGGCCAGACAAGCACTGTACCACGGAGCTCCGCCTTCAGCCCCGATCCAACCCTCAGGATCATGTCCTGCTCCTGCAATGGTGACACTAATCCAGGAGGCTCTGCCGTGCGCGCTGCTCACCCTTCGAAGGCCTCAGCCCTCAGCACTGTTGCACTGGGCTTTAGGTGTCCCACACAGGAACCGGGGGATGTGTTCGAACCATGGCACTTCGCTGACGAGAACGCACTGTTCGGTGCACTACTGGATTTTTCTGCCAGTTCCCACGGTAAAAAGCGGGGAGGAAAATGCCCCGCAGGGTGTGGGTCCTGAGCTGTGAGCTCACCCTGAGGCCTGCGTCTCAAGACTTGGGAGCCCGTTTGGACCAGGCCTTTGGAGGTTCCCATAGGCGGTGCCCCTCCCACCCTGTCCTCACGTTGCAGTGGCATTAAACAGCGGAGACAAGTCCTATGCATCTGACCGTGCAGCCTTTAAAACAACTTTATCCTCGCATGCCCTGGAGATACACAGTGGGGAGAGGGCTGGGACGTTGCATTCTGACAAGTTGGCCGCTTCCGCCTAAAGCTGGGGACCGACAGAGAGCGGATGCCATGGTGTCCGGAAAGCCAGGTCGAGGGGGCACCCAGGTTCCATGTGCTGAGGCTTAGAGGTGCTGAGGTTGCCTGGGCTGGGGCAGGTCCGTGCGGAAGCTGCGATCTCTCTGGGTACATCTGCCCTTGATCCTGTGGGCCAGTGTAGACCAACCGCTGGGGGACCAAGACGTGCAGGGAGCAGCCTAGGACAGATGGAAGAAAGCTTTTCTGATGATACCCCCACATCCAGCTTCCAGCTGGGGACGGCTGGATCTGGGGGCAGTCCCGCCTCATGCCTGGTCCTAGCCGTGTGGGCTGCGTGGTGTCCCCAAGTTCATGTGCTGAAGCGTCAGCCCCCCAGCCCTCAGGAGGTGAGTGTTCAGAGATGTGGATCTGTAGAGAGACACCTGGCCAGGTGTGGCGCTGCACACCTCTAACCGCAGCCGTCAGAGGCCAAGGCTGGAGGATCGCAAGTTGGAGACCAGCCTGGGCGACTTCACGAGCTCCTGTCTCCGAGTAAAAGCATCCGAAGGGCTGGGGATGTAGCTCAGTGGTAGAGCACCCCTGGGTCCCGTTCCCAGCACCACAAAAAGAAGCCAAAGTTGAAATGAGGTCAGTAGGGTGAGCCCTGATGCGGTCTGACTCTTGTCCCTATAAGAAGAGGAGGTCAGGACACAAACGCAGCGAGGGACAACGGTGAGGGGCCTTGGAGAAGATGCCTGCACCTCCCACCCTCACCTCCTTACCTCGATGCTGGAGGAGCAGCGTTCTAAAGTGATCAGAATGCGTGAGGGAGGCTGCATTTGGGTTTCTCAGTTGAATCAGTAGATGTTTGGGGGTGTGTGTGCGTGCGTGTTTTGGCTTTTTGAAACAGGGTCTCACTATAGTTCAGGCTGGCCTTGACCTCACTGTGGAGCCCAGGCTGGTCTCAAACTCCTTACTATCCTCCTGCCTCAGCCTCCCAAGTGTTGGGATTACAGGTGTGCACCATCACGCCTACCTATGTTTTGTGGGGTTTTTTTTTTTTTTCCAGTACTGGGAATCGAACTCACGACCTTGTGCTTGCCAGGCAGGCGCTGTGCCACTGAGCTAAATCCCCAGCCTGTGTGGTTCTATTTTCAGTTTTTGGTGCTAGGGATTGAACCCAGGGCCATATACATGCCAGGCAAATGCTCTGCCACTGAACTATATACCCCAGCCCAGGTTTTTGTTTTTAGTAGAAATAGGAAGGTTTGTTTTCTCTTCTTGTGGCACTAGGGATTGAACCCAGAGCCTTTGCTCTGAGCTATATCCTCACCATTTTTTTTTTTTTTTTTGAGGCAGGGTCTTCCTATGCAGTGCAGGCTGGCCTTGAGCTCACTTTGTAGCCCAGGCTGGCCTCGAACTCCAAACGATCCTCCTGCCTCAGCCTCCTGAGTGCTGGGATTACAGGCGTGCGCCACCACGCGCGGCACCACGCGCGGCTCTTCACTCTTTTTTTGAGACAGGGTCTGACATAATTGCCCAGGCTAGGCTCAAAGTTGTGATGTTCCTGCCTTAGCCTCACTTGATGCTGGCGTTACAGACGTGTGCCACCGCACCCTGCTTACAAATAGAAAGTTTTTCCTTGGCTTGGTGCCTTTCCTCAAATGTGGCACTCATTTTTCACCCAAGTGTGTCTGATTGGTAACAGTTTTTTGCTTGGATTGTGTTAGGAATTAGGGCATTTGATCGTAGGTATTAGATTGTGCAGTGGAAATAATCCCCTTTATTAAGCACACTAGGGGGCCAGAATGTGGCGTGTGCTCGAAGCTAAAGTAGGATCCGGTAACCCAGAAAGGCGGAAGGAATAGTTGGGCTCTGAAAGTGAGCAAACGGGTCAGCCCACACCGGGGGTGTTGTGTTCATTTGCCAGTGCTGGGGATTGAATCCAGGGCCTTCACACTGAGGTACATCCTTGGGAGTTTTGTATTTTTTTTTTAAATTTTAATTTTTTTGTATTTTGAGATGAGGTCTTGCTAAGTTCCTGAGTTGCCCAGGCTGGGCTCAAACTTGGGGTCCTCCTGCCTCAGCCTCCTTGAATGCTGGGATTAAGGGCGTGCACCACCACACCTGGGGACCTCTGGTGTTCTTAAGCAACACTTAGTGTGGGGATGTTATTTGGTGCAAAATACTGCTTAATGTGTGTTGTCATTTGTAACTTTGGGGATGATAATAAATACTTAAGTCTCTGTATCCTGCAGTTTAAAATTCCCTGCAAGTGTGTGTGTGTGTGTGTGTGTGTGTGTATGCATGTGTGTATGTATGCATGCGTTTGAACCTGGGGCCTTCACACTGAGCCATATCCCTAGTCCTTTTCTTATTTTGAGACAGGGTCTTCTATTACCCTGGCTTGCCTCAATTTACCATCCTCCTGCCTCAGCCTCCCAGGTGCGAGGACTAGAGGTGCGTCACCATGCCTGGCTCCAGTGCACGTTTTTCCGTGCTCTGAGCTGCTCCTTGTGTGCTGTGACCTTGGGCTCTGGTCAGAGACTTCAGTGTCGGAGGTGCCCTGTCTCCGTGCTGGTTTAGGCAGTGGAGGCTGTTAAGGAGGTGGCTTAGTCAGGGCGTTGACTCTGTCCCATGTCAGGCAGTCCCTCGTCTGATGAGGTCTGGCGTTTTTTTTTCTGCATTTGCTGCATGACTGAGTAACTTTTTCCCTTGATGCTCTTGGACACGGACAGTACCCAGAGCCGCTGCCTGCATACCTGGCGTCAGACCCAGTTCCCCCTCACAGGACTCTTCTCACAGTGTTGCCCATCAGCCTCCCACTCCTAGCGCTTTTTTTTTTTTTTTGGTCTTTTTGAGACAGGGTCTCACTATGCAGTTCAGGCTGACCTTGAGCTCACTTTGTAGCCCAGGCTGGCACTGAACTCTCAATGATCTTCCTGTCTCAGCTTTCTGAGTGCTGGGATTACAGGTGTGTGCCACCATGCCCTGCTCCTAGTGTTTTATTATGAGGAAAAAAATTTTTTGTCTTTTTGAGGCAGGGTCTTGCTGTGCTGTTCAGGCTGGCCTTGCACTCACTTCGTAGCCCAGGCTGGTCTCAAACATGCAATGATCCTCCTGCCTCAGCCTCCCGAGTGCTGGGATTACAGGTGTGCACCACCGTGTGCACCACCACGCCTGGCAAAAAATATATATATATATTTTTTTCTGGTACCGGGAATTGAACTCACGACCTTGTGCTTGGCAGGCAAGCGCTGTGCCACTGAGCTAAATCCCCAGCCCAAAAAATATTTTTTTGAGACAATGTTTCACCATTTAGTTCAGGCTTGGTTTGAGCATACAGAGATCCTCCTGCCTCGGTCCCCCAAGTGCTAGGATTACAGGTGTGCACCACCGTGTGTGGCTGCCCTGAGAATTTTTGAAATGCACTGAGGTTTAGAAAGTTACAGTGAATGCTCACACACTCACCACCCAGGTTCCTCTAGTGACCGTTGCTGTGCCCTCACTTTGTCCCATAGCATGCTGTCTGTTCATCCCTCTGCTCACCTGTTCACTCATTTTGTTTTTCTGTTGTAAATTCCAGACTTCACATTTCTCTAAATAGGTCAACATGAATATCTTTTTTGTTTGTTTGTTTGTTTTC
>NW_004955456.1:7260609-7264033 GCF_000276665.1 Chinchilla lanigera | reverse complement strand
ATAGAATACTGAGGAGGCAGTTCTTACTAACATCTCAAGTGAGCCATCTGGGGCAAAAGCCATTCTTTGTAGCTTTTTCTCTCCTCTTTTTTTTTGTTTTTGTTTTTGTTTTTGTTTTTTTTCCGGTACCGGGAATTGAACTCATGACCTCATGCTTGCCTGGCAAGCGCTGTGCTGCTGAGCTAAATCCCCAGCCCCGCATATCTTTAACTAGGGTTCAAGATTGGCTTGCCATTTTGTTAAACAAAATTTTTTTTTGAGACGGGGTCTTGCTGTATAGTCCAGAGTGGCCTCAAATTTGTGATCTTCCTGCCTCAGCCTCCCAAGTGCTAGCATTACAAGTGTGGACCACCATGCTTGGCAACCATTTTCTTTTGAGGAAATATTTATATATAAGGAAAAAAATATGTATTTCAGATATATATTTACTTCATGTATGTATTTTAGTGATACATTTAAATACATTTTGACAAATGTGTACAACTGTATAACTTATATTAGTTGGCTTTCCAGTACTGTAACAGAATACCTGAGATAATAAACTTACAAAGGTAAAGAGTTTGTTTGGGCTCATAGTTGCAGAGGTTTCATTCTTTCATCTGGTGGCCCCATGGCATTGGACCTGTAGCAAGGTCATCCACAGGTGAGGTGGATGTGGGGAGCAAGGTAGCAACAGGAGCCAGGTAGCAACACCAAGGAGTGGGGCTGAGGGCCTGCAGGCCTGGTCAAGACCCTGCCCTCAGACTCCCTTAGGCCCCGCCCTTGGCCATTAGGCCCCACCCTCTAGACACCCACCACCTTCCATGCCCCGGCTTCAACATGTGGACTTTGTGGGGGTCACTCAACATCCAAACGATAGAGTCACCCCAGATCCCACCACAAAATGGAACATAGTTCTCACTGACAGGATCATGCCTCCCCACTGTTGCTGTAATTATTTTTTTATTATACCCAGATTACTTTTGTCTGTCCTGGAACTTCATACAAATGAATCCAGACTGTGTAGTCTGTTCTGTTGTGCAAGAATTACTTTATTCTGCATAATATTTCTGAGAGCAGTCTGTGGGGCGGTATTTTTTTCTTTTTGTGGGGTAGTGTTCTGCTGTATGTTTATCTCACAGTTTGCTCACCTGTTTGCCCATTCTTGGACATTTGGGTTTGTTCCTGTCTGTGTCGTTACCAGAGAGCTATGAGTGTTTTTCTGGGTGGTGCTGGAACCCACGGCCTTGGGCATGCCAGGCCAGTGCTCACCGCTGCGCTGCCCGAGTCCCCCTGTGCAGATTCGTGAGCCGTTCATCACAGGGACGCATTGTCATTTCTCTTGAACAAATACCTAGTAACACAGCTGCTGAGTTCCATGGCAATGATGTTTTTAACTTTTTATAAGATACCATTAACCTGTCCCAACTGAATGTTTTGTCTACTAATTCTATCACTGTCTTAGGTACTTGCTCTGTCACTGGGACAAAATAACCAACACCCACAATTTACAGGAGGAGAGGTTTCTGTTGGCTCACAGTTTGCAGAGGGTTCAGTCCATGGTCCACTGGCTTCAGGGGCTGCGTGACGGAGGGGTCTGGTGGAGCAGAGCTGCTCACAGTGTGACGGCAGGAAGCAGAGGTCAGACTCTTCGGAGCCGTGTCCCCAGTGACCGTCTTCTTACAGGTCAGCTGTTAGCCCCATAACCCAGTCACCTCCCAGAGCCCCCCTTTTGAGCACGTTAGGGTTGGGGGGCATCTACATATAAATCATAACATTCCATCCCTGCCCCCAAAAGACTTACGCACATCCCTTTATGCAGATGGCATTTAGTCCATCTGAGAGTTGCCCAAGTCCTAACAGTGTCAGCGTTGCTGAAGAGTCTGAAGTCTCCTGTGAGACTCAAGGCAAACCCTTAACCCGGGAGGCCTGGTCACGTCACAGCAGCAATCTCACTTCTCTGGTACCAAAATCAGTCTTCAGTACATTCTTTATCCCTGGGACAAAATACCGGACTCACACAGTTTAAAGGAGAGGGTTATTTGGGTTAGGGTTTGTAGGGGGTTCAGTCCAAGGTCGGCTGCTCCAAGGTGGCAAGGGAGGCGCGTGGCGGAGCCGAGCTGCTCTCACCCTGGGGACCAAGAAGCAGAGAGAAAAAGTGGGCACTGGGGCGGGACCAGACCCTTCCTCCTAAAGGAAGTCAGTAGTAAATCCCCCTCATCTATCGCCTTCTGAACGCCTGCCTTGGAGCACACGAGGCTTTGGGAGACATCTAGATATAAAGAAGAACAGTCACTTACTGAGAGAGGTGTTAAATTCTTCCAGTATTATTCTGCATTTCTTTGGTTTTTTTCCTTAAGTTATGTTAGCCTTTTAAAGCTGCGAAGTACATACAGGTTTAGGATTGTTATGTTTTATTGAAATGGATTTTTTTTTAAATGGGGACTGAACTCAGGGCCTTCGCATTGAGGTACATTCCCAGCCCCTTTTATTTTTTATTTGGAGAGAGCCTCATTACGTCAAGGAGTTGTCCAGGCAGGGCTTGAATTTGGGCTTCCCCCACCTCAGCCTCCCTCAGTGCTGGGATTACGTATGTGAGCTGCCTTTTCTGGCTGCAGCTGTTCTTCACTGGTTTAGAAATGGTAAAAACTCAGGAATCTGAGTAGAAAGTATATGGGTGCTTTGTATGTGATGCGAATTTAAAATTATTTCAGCATAAAAAGTTGCCAGGTGGGGGCTAGGGATTTAGCTCAGTGGCAAAGCGCTTGCCTGGCAAGTGCAAGGTCGTGAGTTCGATTCCTGGTACCGGAAGAAAAGACAAAAAAAAAAACCAAAAAAAAAAAAAAAAAAAAAGTTGCCAGCTGGTCCAGATGATGTTAAAATTGGTTTTATAAATGTAATACTTATTGTTGTTTATGTATTATGATTTGAAAGTCTTTCATTGTTCAAATATAATATATTAAATATTGAGATTATATTTTCGTGGGTTATCAAAAATTTGTTAGGCCAGAGAGAGATTGTAAAACGGGACTCCAGTTGATGAATAAAAAAGCAGATGCCTGGAATAACATTAACCAGTTTTTGTTCCGTATTAAGGAGCCCAATAACCTCCATAAACTTATGGGAGACATCCCAATAAATATCATTCAAAATATATGATTGCGTTATATTTACACTAGTCATTGTCAAAATGTTAATTTTGCAAAAAGAAGGTAGTAAAGTTTTTTGATTAAAGGACACTCTTGATACAAAACTAAATTAAGAAACAAAATAATGACAATTTTTGTTGCTCATTTCATAGTGCATTGAATATATTCATGCCTTCCAAGTGCATAGTATTCTAAAATGCACATCTAGGATTGTTTATAACTACAGACATTTTCTTTCAGATTCAGACATCTGCCTGTCTCTTGTGCTCCTGATATTTGTGATAAGAGGTTCATGT
>NW_004955456.1:7252668-7260509 GCF_000276665.1 Chinchilla lanigera | reverse complement strand
AAAAAAAGAAAAAAAGTTGGCAGGTCAATTATTTAAAGAAAAAAATAACAAGCCAGGCATGGTGATGGATGCCTGTAATTCTAGCACTCTGGGAAGCTGAGGCAGGAGGATCGAAAGTTCCAGTCTAGCCCGGGCAATTTAGGGACTTAGCAAGATGCTCCCTCAGAATAGAAAACAAAGTCTGGATGTAGCTCAGGGCCAGTACCACAAAGAAAAGAGAGAGTAACTGCAGAACAACAGAAACAACTGCCCCCCCCCCCGCAGTAATAACAAGCAGCCGCCCGACCCTGAGCACTTCAGTGTGAACGTCCATCAGGCTGGGGGCCCTGTAGTGTCTCACTGACCTGCAAGTCAGGAAACTCAGAGCGAGTTGCTGTTACCCTGGGCTTCATGACCTCAGCAGGACTTGCAGATTGGTTTTTGTCTTTTTTTTTGTCTTTTTGAGACAGGGTCTCACTATGCAGTTCAGGCTGGCCTTGAGCTCACTTTGTAGCCCAGGCTGGTCTCAAACTCAACGATTCTCCTGCCTCAGCCTCCGGAGTGCTGGGATTACAGGCATGTGCTACCATGCCTGGCTTGCTGATTGGTTTTTATGAGACAGGGTCTTGCTGTGTAGTTCGGGCCAGCCTCAAATTCATGGTGATCCTCCTGCCTCAGCCTTCCGAGTGCTAGGATTACAGGCATGTGCCACCAGCTTCTTGTCTTTGATGACTGACCTTTCTTCCTTCTTTCCTTCCTTCCTTTTTTCCTCCCTCCCTCTCTCCCTCCTTCCCTTCCTTCCTTCCTTGCATCCTTCCATCCCTGGACTGGAAATTGAACCCGAGGCCTTTACACTGAATACAGCCCCAATATTTGTTTGTTTGTTTGTTTGTTTATTTATGGCTTTTTGAGAGGGGGTCTCTGTAATTCAGGCTGGCCTTGAATTCCCTGTGTCGCCCAGGCTGCACAGCCTGTGCCTAGGCTGGTCTGGAACTTGTGGTGATCCTCCTGCCTCAGCCTCCCGAGTGCTGAGATTACAAGTGTGTGCCATCATGCCTGGCTTATTTTCTTCAAGCAGTGTATCACTTTTATTTTCTTCCATTGTTCAAGCTTGTGTGGAGCAGTACATTAGGCGGGAAGGGAAAGATAACTGCGTTTTTAAGACTCCATCAGCCCGAAGTGTAACGCATGGAGCCATGCCATGAGCTCTTGGAAGGAAAAGCAAGCGTTCAGAATTAACCTGAGATTCCGGTTAGAGATGAAGAGCAGCCTCCAAGTGCGGCAGGGGCGGAGGGGAGGCGCAGCGAGAAGGCTCCCGCTGTAGTTTCTTCACAGAGACACGGGAGGAGGGGGTGTGCCGTGAGACTCACGTCCTTTTAAGGCTCCTGAGTGGAAGGTGACAGGTTGCGTAGGTTCAGCTGCTTTCAGTGTTCCGCTGGGCCGGGAAACACCTGGACGGTCTTCACGGGAGCCAGTTCCCTGGTGGCGAGGGCCACCTTCAGAGCCTTCTCGCTGGCAGCTGTTTTTCTCCGCCCAGAGCCGGGGCCGGCTTCAGCCACAGGGAGGCAGTGCTGAGCCGGTGCCAAGGACGCTGCTTACCGTGGGGGGTTAGGGTCTGCCACACCTCACCTTCACAGAGCTCGTCTGTCCTGCCCGCCCTTCTGCCGGGGTCCCCTCCTAGGTTACAGTGACACTGGCAGCAGCTGTCACTCATCACTGCGGCATCCAGAAATATGGACGACCCCAGACCAAAGTTCTTGAGCTGGGCGTGGTGGCGCATGCCTGTGATCCCAGCACTCGGGAGGCTGAGGCAGCAGGATCGTTGCGAGTTCGAGGGCAGCCTGAGCTACAAAGTGAGCCCAAGGCCAGCCTGAACTGCACAGCGAGACCCTGTCTCAAAAAAAAAAAAAAAAAGACAGTTCTTCATCTTGGGTCTCGAGTCGGTCCAGTTGACCTGTGGCAGGGCCTGCACGGCTGCTGGGGTGCTTGGAGTACGACTCGGGGAGCGTGGCAGTGTTGCCTCAGGGGAGTTGTTCTCCTTGTCCAGCTTCTGCAGATGTGATGTGGGTCCCTTCTCGAAGGTGTTTTCCCTGGATCCCTTCCGGTTGGGCCAGAATCCTTGCAGTTCGCTGTAGTCTGCTCCGCCAGCACTGCCGCGCAGGCCCAGTCTGCCTTCCCGCTCCCTGCGCATGTGCGTCTGCGGCATCCTCGCAGCCTCCTTTCCCGCCGAGCAGCGCGTGCTGGCGGAGGTGCGTGGGTGTGGGGCGGGCAGAGGAGCAGGTTGCCCTCTTGGAAGGGCTGCAGGGTGCACAGGCCCCTGCCCTTGCCTAGGCTGAAGAAATGGCCCTCCGCCTGCATGGCATCACCAGCTGCGGGAGGGGTGAGAGAGGGAGGGGACCCATTCCCCTAGGGCTTCCCCATGCAGCGGCAGTTCTCTTATTTTCTATTTTGAGACAATTGCTGAACAGCCCAGGTGAGACTTGGCTTGAACTTATGATCCTCCTGCCTCAGCCTCCGAGAGTGCTGGGATTACGGGTGTACACCACCATGCCTGGTTCAGATTTCCCTTTAATCCTGTTGCCCTAGAAAGCGGCCCCCCACCCTCCACAGTAGCTAAAGTAGGGTGGCACAGCTGTCCAGGTGAGACCTCTGCTCGGCACACCTGGCTCCTTTTTCCCTTCCAGCCAGGCCAGCCGGTCCCCCAGGGTGGGGGGCAGGTTAGGAAGGAGGGACCTGAGGCTGTGGCTCTGCTGTGTTGTCTGTTCTGCCAGCCCGGTCTCGGACTCCTGGGCTCCAGAGATCCTCCCACCTTAGCCTGCCTAGTGACAGGGACCGCAGCCAGCGACCTCTGCCTTGGGCTCCGCCTCGGGTCCCAGAGAGGTAAAGTGACAGGCCAGTTAGTACGGCACACAGAGACCCACACGTCTGGCTCCAGGACTGCTCCTCAGCTGTCTCCAAGATGGTGGCTGAAACGCAGAATTATTCTGCAGCAATGAGGCTTTTCCTTTCGTGTTTTGGTCTTTTGAGACAGGATCTCAAACTAGTTAGTTCAAGCCTCAAACTTGAAGTAATCCTCCTGCTTCAGCCTCCCGAGTGGTGGGACAACAGGTGTGCGTACCACTCCCAGCGCAATCAGGCTTTTCAGGAGCAAGATGTACTAAGCTCTGTGATGGGAATGAAGCTGAACCACACGACGCTGCCATGTTCCAGGTGACCCAGTACTGAGAAGCAGCGCTTGGACTCGGGTAGAGATTGATAAACGGGTGGTCTCCCAGGTGAGGTTTGGCCTCGGGCTATCTCACCCTACCTCGTGGACGCCCACACCCGCAGCCGTCCTGGGCTCGGGAATGACTCGGGCCAGTCATGCCTAGCTGAGATGGAGTCAGCTAGCAGTCACGCTAGCTGGTGTGGAGGTGCCGGTGAGCTGCAGGCTGCCGTGCTTTGAGCTGTGGATGGTGTGTGGGTTTGTTGATTGATCTGTGGGTGCGCAAAGCCTCTCTCACCAGAAAACCAGGCTTTTCCTGTTTGCAAGCCACTCTGGAATATTGAGCGTCATAAGGGCCTTCACTAGTGACAGAGCCAACTTGTCTTGTTCTACATTTCAAATTTAACTCTAGAAGGTAAATTTGTTTGTGGACACACACTGGTTATTTTTTGTTTTGTTCTGTTTTGAGACAGGATCTTGCTATGTACCCCAGGTTGGCCTCAAATTCATACCGATCCTCCTGCCTCAGCCTCCCGAGTGCTGGGATTTCAGGCATGTGCCACCACGCCAGGCTGTATACCTGGCTTAGTTCCCGATTGCTGGCTCAGCCACTTTCGAGCCAGGTGTGTCTTGCTCGAGCCCCACCTGGAAGGCACCTGTCCCTGCAAAAGTCCTGCTGCCCCTAGCAGGGGGTGACACAGCGTCCCTGGAACGGCCAAGTCCCTGTCGCCTTCCCTGTGAGCCGAGGCCTTGGGTCGTCAGCAACAGGGCGGCCCCGGGCAGCACCTTGGCGCTGAGTTGGCGGGATGGAGTGGTCCAGCTTCCATTCTGCCCTGGACCAGCGCGAGCAGCCGGGCACCTGTGGGGTCGCCTGCGTGAGTGGCGGGGAGCTTTGCAGGCCGTGTAGAAACTGTAAACAATGGCAGCGAGCGTGCAGGAGGAAGCTGCGGTCTCTGGTCTTCCTGTCCCCGGCTTCTCTCGGAGGGCGGCTCGGCTCTGCCGCACTGGCAGCGGCTCGGGAGTTGCGGGAGGATGCACGGTCACTGTCAGCACAGGGCCAGCACCCTGGGCCCCTGCAGAGGAGTCCCTGTCCTTGAGGTGTCCGCAGCACGGTGGCCCTCGGACAGCGAGGTGGGTGCTCACCCATCCTGCCCCTGCCGGGACCAGTGGGTGGGGCTCGCTCACCAGCTTCCGGGGCTGAGGCCGGGGCCCCTGGCGGAGGGCAGTGAGCGAGGCCGTTGTGCTCATCCATCTTATTTGGTTTGTTTTTTGAGACAGGGTCTTGCTGTGCAGCTCAGTCTGGCCTCCAGCTTGCGGTGGCCCTCCTGCCTCGGCCTCTGGAGGGTTGGAATTACCGGTGTGTGCCACCACCCCCAGCTCATCCGTTTTAACTCTAGGACAAAGAGGCCGGGGGTTTTGTATCTCCCAGGAAAAGCTATTTTGCGGTGGATTTGGAGTCACTTTGGGACTCCAGATCTGAGATGAGAAATAGTGGAAGGAAGAGGGCAGCAAATTGAGAGCCAGAGATCGGGCATGGTGGCCCATGCTTGTGATCCCATCACTGGGGAGGCCGAGGCAGGCGGGTTGCAAGTTTTAGCCCAGACGGGGCACCTTAGTAATTTAACAAGACCCTGTCTCAAAATAAAAAATGAAAAAAAGGACCGAGGATGTAGCTGAGCACCAAGGTCCTGGGTTTAATCGCCAGTCCCAAAACTGAGAGTGGCTAAAGCTGGAGAGATTCGTGCCTGGAATCCTGTCTGTGGGCCAAAGTAGGACTCCAGGCGCTGTGGGGACCCTGGCCCCACAGCGTGGCCTCCCTGGGTCTGTGCATTTGTCACCAGGACAAGCTGGCTGCATCTGGCAGAGCCTGTTTCCCTTGTGCAGTCCTGAGCCAGGCATGGTCTGTGGCCCGAGGAAGGGTCCCCTCTACCTCAGTAGACACTGAAGCACTTGATTTTCTTAAGAAAAGTAGCGCTGGGTGTGGTGGCACACGCCTGTAATCCCAGCATTAGGGAGGCTGAGGCAGGAGGATCGTTGGGAGTTTGAGACCAGCCTGGGCTACAAAGTGAGCTCGTAATCCCAGCATTAGGGAGGCTGAGGCAGGAGGATCGTTGGGAGTTTGAGACCAGCCTGGGCTACAAAGTGAGCTCAAGGCCAGCCTGGACTGCACAGCAAGACCCTGTCTCAAAAAGACAAAAAGAAAAAAGAAAAGTAGCAAGTCTTGAGGCGCTGCAGTGTGGGCGCAGTGTGGTACAGGGTCGGCCAGGAGCCCTTTGTCACCGAGAGTGGGGGAGGCAGTGGCAGTCTGCCATGGCCCGAGTGGCAGGTGTGGGTGGCAGGCGAGCCCCGGGTTCCCCCGAGGCCGGGCTGCCCTGAGCGGCTGCCGGGCCCTTGCACCGAGCTGCTTCCTCTTCCTGTTGCTTTCCGGTCCCTGCCAGGCCTGGCCACCACCTGCAGTGGCTGTTTGTCTCCCTCTGAGACGGGGGTGTCCTGGGGACAGGCCCGGGGCTCCTCTGTGGCAGCGGTGTCTGGCGCGTGGCTGGAGGCGGGACACGAGCCGCCCGGGGCTGTGGCGCGTCTCTGCTCAGAGACTCTCGCTTTGTCTGTTTTCAGTGCTGGGCCTGAGCCCTGGCCTCACGCTGAGTGACATCCCCAGCTTTGCCTCCCTTTTTTTTTTTTTTTTTTTTTTTAAATTTTGAGACAGGGTTTCTCTAAGTCCTTGAGTAGCCCAGGCTGGGCAGGAACTTGAGATCTTCCTGCCTCAGCCTTGCAGAGAGCTGGGCTTACAGCCCCCCAAGAGTGCCGGAATGCAACCCGCCTGGGGTTGATTGTGAAGATTCAGGCAGAGGCTTGTGGGGCTGCCGAGGCTTCTCCGCAGAGTTCTTCCTTTCTTCCTTCTCACGCTGGGTAGTGCTTTCTCCAGAGGGGCCCTGAGGTCCTCGGCACTGGCACAGAGGACTGGTTGGCGTGTGTGGGCGAACCATTTCCACGGGTCTGCGAACGGAGGCCACCGTCCCACGGGTATGGACGCTCTGGCTCTTTGTGTGGATGCGTTTTGCATTACACATTAATAAGCAGATGCTGATGTAGAAGTTAGTGTCCAGCTGGGCATGGTGACGCACGGCTGTAATCCCAGCACTTGGGAGGCTGAGGCAGGATCATCATTGTGAGTTTGAGGCCAGTCTGAACTGCATAGCGAGACCCTGTCTTAAAAAAGACCAAAAAAAAAAAAAAAAAAAATTAGCCTCCAAAGGTTTGCTTAGTAGCCTCCGCTGCTCACAGCCCGTCCTCCAGGAAGTGGCTGAGGTTTAGCTGCTGCTGCTTCTTTTTTATTTTTGTTCTAGCTGGCTTTGAGCTCACTGTGTGTCCCAGGCTGTCCTCAAATACTTGATGATCCTCCTGCCTCAGCCTTCTAAGTGCTGGGATTATAGGCATGCACCTCCAAACCAGCTTGAGGCTGAGCTTCTGAGCTGATGAAATGCAAGGCTCCCCAGCAGAATCAGAGCTGGCCTTGCTCAGCAGAACCCTTAGCCGGGCTGTCCAGAGAACCTCCAGGCTGGAGGGAGTCTCAGGGTCAGAGTTTTCTTTCATTTTCTTTTTTTTTTTTTTGAGACAGGCTCTTGCTATGTAGCCCAGGCTGATCTTCAACTGACATGGATCCTCCTGCCTCAGCCTCCTGAGTGCTGGGGTTGTCTGTAACATTTTTAAAAAGGGAATGCTGGGAGTGGTGGCCCACACCCATAAACCCAGTAATCAGGAACCTGAGGTAGGAGGTCACTGTGAGTTCCAGACCATCCTGGGCTACATAGTGAGCTGGAGGTCAGCCTGAGTGATATAGTAAGACCCCGTTTCAAAACAAAAAATAAAACAAAACAAAACACCCAGAACAAAACAAAGTAAAATACAGAAAAACAAACCGGGCTGGGGATTTAGCTCAGTTGCAAAGCGCCTGCCTGGCAAGTGCAAGGTCGTGAGTTCGGTTCCCGGTACCGGGGAAAAAAAAAAAACAAAAAAAAACAAACCTCAGGATGAACAGATCCCCTGGCAGTGAGTGGCACCCGCAGGAGGGTCCTGGGGACCGGGCTGTTTCTTTGCCCCGCAAGGGTCCCTGCCGCTCTGCCTAATTGCAGTCGTCCTCTGGGGGCGGGGCCGCAGGCACAGCCTGTGAGCCTGTGTGCAGACTCTAACTTCATGAGCTGACGTCACCACTCCAGTAACCGTGTAAGCGGGGTTCCCGTTGCCCCCACGTGTAGATCTGTAGGGGCTCTGGCTCACAGGCAGCTTCCAGACAGGCGGACGGACGGGCGAGCCGAGCAGCCTGTCGCTGCCCGTGCCGCGGCGGCGCCTGCGGGAGGGGATGGTTTGCGGACAGCAGTGTGCACCAGCGCCGCTGTTTCTGGCCTGACCCGGTTTCCCAGGGCCAGGCTCACGGGGCACGTGCCTTTGTATTTCCTCAACCTCCAGGGCCAGGCCTTGCACCTCAAGAACTGGGAGAGTTTTAAAAATTCCCTTGTTGGGGCTGGGGATTTAGCTCAGCAGCACAGCACCTGCCTGGGAGTGCAAGGTCGTGAGTTTGATTCCTGGTAACAGAAAAAAACCAAAAAAAAAAAAAAAAAATTCCCTTGTATTAGCACACGCTTACAGAACCTAGTGATCA
>NW_004955456.1:7227666-7252568 GCF_000276665.1 Chinchilla lanigera | reverse complement strand
AGTGCTGGGATTACAGAGTGTGCCACCATGCTCGGCCTCCCTGTCCATTTGCAAAAGATCTATTTCCTATATCCCACTTTTGTTTTGCTCTTTAAATTATTTATAGTTTGGGTTTCACACGTAAGAGAAGCCAAGCTTGTGTGTCTGATTCATTGTACGTAGCTTTTCGGTCTCAAAGTGCATCCATTTTCCCACATGCGACTCAAGTTTACCCTTGTTTATGGCTGAGTGGTACTCCGTTGTGTGTAGACACCACACCTTTATCCGCTGGTCTGTTGATGGACACCTAGGCCGCTTCCGCGATTTAGCTGTTAGGAATTTTGCCGCTATCAACTTGGGTGTGCACGGGTCACTGTAACGCGATGTCTTTAGCTCTTACAGGCAGATACCTAGAAGGGGCAGGGCCGGGCCGAGTGTAATGCCTAGTTTTAGTCTGTGACCTCCCCGGGGTCGCGCCGGTTCCCCCTCCTGCCGCGGCTTGGAGGTGAGCCGCAGGGAAAGGGAGCGGTCCGCCCGGCCCGCCGCGGGAGCGTGGTAGTTGTCGGTGGGGCTGATGGGTCGGAATGTTTTACATTGTGGAGAAACAGCCCCAAGTCTTGGGGACCTGTCCAGCTTGCAGTTCTCCGCCGGGGCGTCTGACGCACCGCCGCTGAGCTGCCCCTCCCCCCAGAGCCCCCCCTGCGGCGGCCCGGCCCCCTGCCTGTCCCCATCTGTCCCCATCGTCGGGGCGCAGAGCGGGCTTGCGGAGGGTCAGGGTGCGGCCTGGGCTCTGCGTCGCCCCGTCCTGCCGTACAGGGGAACCCCGCACCCCCGGGCTGGTGCCTGGCGGGTCCTCCGAAAGTGCTTGCTCCCCGCTGTTCTCTGGTACGGGGTTTCTTCCGCGGGTGCCGTTCTCTAACCTGCCGAGCTTTCTGTTGCGTCCCAGTTTAAGGGGCAGCAGGGAGAGACATCAACTGTAGTTTTTGTCTTTTTTTGGGGGGGATACTGAGATTAAACCCCAAGCCTTGTGCATGTGAGGCAGTTGCTCTACCACTGAGCTCATCACAGTTCTTTTTGTATTTTTGAGGCGAGGCCTCACTAAGTTGCCCGGGCTGGCCTCGAACCTGTGATTTTCCTGCCTCAGGAAATCCCTAAGTAGCCGGGATTACCGGTGTGCACCCATGCACCCGTCTTAGTCCTTTTGAAATATGTAATATTTCTGAGTGTGGGGGCGCACGCCTGTCATCCCAGCACTCAGGAGGCCGAGACAGGAGGGTCACTTCGAGTTGGAGGCCAGCCTGGGCTACACAGTGAGTTCAAGGCCAGCCCGAATTACATACACACACCCTGTCTCAAAAAAAAAAAAAGAAAATTATGGCAAATTTCATGTATAAAATACTGGAAATAAAAGCCAGCGAACTGTGGGTGGGCAGGCAGCTCCTGTGCTCTGCTCACCGGCCGGAGTCTCCAGAGCAGCCCCGTCCTCGTCCCTCGGGCTCCGGGCAGCGCCGCCCGGTGGTTTGTGAGCCCGGGGTCCCTGAATAATGACCTCCCCTCATTGCCGTTTCTGCCCGCAGCCCGGGATTGTGTCGCCGTTTAAGCGAGTATTCCTAAAAGGAGAAAAGAGTAGAGACAAGAAAGCCCATGAGAAGGTGACAGAGAGGCGCCCCCTGCACACCGTGGTGCTGTCCCTGCCCGAGCGCGTCGAGCCGGACAGGCTGCTGAGCGACTACATCGAGAAGGAGGTGAAGGTAAGCGGTCGCCGTGGTGGCGCCGAGGCCGGGCCTGCGCGGCTGTGCGGCCGTCCGTCCTGCCCGCGCCCCAGCGCCGGTCCGCGTCCATTTCCTGCGCTTCCTGCAGCGGTAGCCCCCGCGCAGGACACCCGCGCCTCCTCCATGCGCGGTCCTCGGGGAGGCCGGGGACCACTGTGCCACCGTCGCCGCCTGGGGCGGTGTCCTCGACCATGGCTTGGGGCCTGTCACCGTGCGTCCCAGGCCTGCGCCCCAGAGACCGCGCGTGGGCCACGCCGTGTCCCCAGAGTGAACCCAGGAAAAAGAAGCAGAAAGCCCGGCCAGGGAGAACGGAGGAGGAGCGGCAGCTGAGGGGGCTGGAGGGGGCCGGAGGGGGAGAGGAGGCTGGAGCAGGGGGGACACGGGAGGGGCCGGAGCCGTCTGGGCACTGGGGGGGGGGGCTTTGCACAACCCGACTGGGGACGGGAGTCGCGTCCCGGCCTCTCACGGTGGTGGGCACCCGGCCCTTTCTGTCAGGGTTCCCGTGCGTGGCGGGTGCACGGGGATGCTGAGTCCACACGCTGACTGGGGTCCCGGGCATCCGGCCTGCGTAGCTCGGCAGGGGGAGCCCCCGGCTAGCGCCCTGCAGCCTCCGCAGCCTCCGCTGCACGGGCGCCAGGATGAGCTCGAGGAAGGAGAGCTTTCCCCTAAGATCGAGCCCGATGTCGGGAAGGAAGCACGGCCCCACCTCATCTCACCTCGGGGATATGCTTGGAAAACTGTCACAGGCAGCCGGGGGAGGCGGGGGCATCCTGGGACGTCCACACACACCTGGGGTGTCTGCACACACCTGGGTGCAGACCAGGCAGAGGTCGATGCCCTGTGCCCAGAGTCCCAGCTGCTCAGAAGGCTGAGGCGGGAGGATCCCTTGAGTTCAGCAGTTTGAGGCCAGCCTGGGGAATGTGGTGAGACCTCATCTCAAAAAGAAGAAATGATGTGTAAACCTCAACCAGGATAAACCCCAAGAGATCCACACGAAGACACTTGAGGAATAAAGACGCTGGGTCTTGGAAGCAGCGGGAGGAAAAGCATTTTACCCTGGGAGAGATGGGTTAGGACACAGCTGGTTTCTCAGAAACGCAGACGAAGTGCAGAGCAGGCCCTATAGGCGGGGAGACGTGGCAAAGTCCAAGGGGTGAGGGGGACCACAGCAGCGGACACCCTGGCACACCAGGCGCAACCTGGGCCTGTGGCCCTGAAGCACAAACCACCACGAGTTATGCAAGAGGTAGATCATCTGAGTAGCTCTGTGACAGCTAAGAAAATACTGCGCCTGACTTGTAAACTGTCCCCAGGCTCTGCTGGAGAATTCTATTGAGAACTTGGAGAATCTGTGCCAATTCCATGGATTCTCTTGCAGAAAAATGGGAGGGGAGGGGAGGGACACTTTCTGACTCGTTTTGGAAGGGCATTCTTACCCCAAGCCAAAACCAAGCACAAAGAGTATAGGGCAAAAAGAAACATAGGCTGGGTGTGGTGGCACACTCCTGTAATCCCAGCACTCGGGAGGCTGAGGCAGGAGTGTTGTTGCAAGTTCTAGACCAGTCTGGGCTACAAAGTGAGCTCAATGCCAGCCTGAACTGCATAGCGAGACCCTGTCTCAAAAAGACAAAAAAAAAAAAAAAAAAAAAAAAAAAAAAAAAAAAAAAAAAAAAAAGAAAGAAAGAAAGAAAAGAAATATAGACACAAAACCCCTTAGCAAAATATTAGCTAAGATTTAGCAGGATGTAAAAAATTACACACCTTTACACTGTGACCAAGTGGGGTTGGTACCAAGGATACAAGGCTAGGTTAATATCCGAAAATGTAATTTACCATGTCAGTCAATGCAGACAATTATTTGACAAAATCTAACAGCCATTCATAATAAAAACTTGGGAAAGGTGGGCGTGATGGCGCACCTCTGTCTAATCCTAGTACTCTGGGAGGCTGAGGCAAGAGGATCCTAAATTCAAGCCCAGCTATGGCAATTTGGCAACTGAGTGAGATCCAGTCTCAAAGTAAAGAAGGGCTGGGGATGTAGCTCAGTGTGAAGACCCCGGGTTCAGTCCCCAGTAACAGTTGCGCATGGTGGCGCATGCCTGTAATCCAGGAGGATCATTGCAAGTTTGAGACCAGCCTGGGCCAGCCTGAACTGCATAACAAGACCCTGTCTCAAAAAGACAAAAATTTCTAAAAAAGTAAAAAAATAAAAGCAAACTGCTCATTCAGAATGCACGCAGGAGGCAGATTTGGCCGCGGAGGGTGTACGAGTGGTGCATGAATACACGGGGAAGCCTCTCCAGCCACCAGAGAAATGCACATTCACACCCCAGTGCGTAGCGCCGCAGACCTTACAGATGTCTGCAGTAAAACAAGCAGCCGCAGTGCCCAGGCCGCATGGCACAGCCAGCTCTTGAAGACCCATACTTGGGCAGCTGGGGGATGCGGCGGGAGGGATCCTGTGGTCTCCAGCGCCAGTATCAGCCGCCTCTGTGACGCCTGCCGTCGTGATGCCTGCCGTTCTGCAAGAGGTCACCGCTGGGGTGCAGGTGTGGAAGGATGCAGAGGGTCCCCCTATATTATTTCTTGCCAAAGCATGTGAGTTTAATTTTTTTTTGTGTGTGTGTTTTTGAGACAGGGTCTTACTATACAATTCAGGCTGGCCTTGAGCTCACTTTGTAGCCCAGGCTGGTCTCAAACTTGCAACAAGCCTCCTGCCTCAGCCTCCCCAGTGCTAGGATTATAGGTGTGCACCACCACGCCTGGCATGTGAGTCTATAATAATCTCTTTTTTCAATACAAATGAAATGCCAAGCTGGGCGTGGTGGCACATGCCAGCTCTCAGGAGGCTGAGGCAGGAGGATCACCACAAATTTGAGGCCAGCCTGGGCTACATAGTGAGACCCTGTCTCAAAACAAAACACCAAGAGTAGCTTGAGACACCGGCTTATGTTTACATTGGAGTTAGGACTTTGGTTCCATTCTTACCCTTTATTTAGAGTCCAGGGGCATGTTACAGTTTCAGATGATTATGAACAAATTTCATGGGACTGGGGATATAGCTCAGTGGCATAAGCGCCTGCTTGGCAAGCACAAGGTCGTGAGTTCAATCCCCAGTACCACAAAAAAAAAACAAAAAAACAAAAAACAAATTTGGTGATAGAGGACTGAGGACAGGCATGACCTGAGTCCTGGAGTAAGTGGCTTTGCGGTTCAGAGGCGGGGAGAGAACAGGCGGGTGCAAGATCGTCTCCGGGGAGCAGAGAAGCATGTGGGCCCCTGAGCCACAGAGGGTTCTGGCTTCCGCTGCTGGTCCTGGGGATCCGCGTTGCTGTGATCTTCTTCACAGCAATCAGAGTCTCCGATTCTTCAGGTTAGCTGTCGGCCGGAGAAAGGAAGACCAGCCTGGCTCACTAGCGAGACTCCCGCAGGCGGCTCCGGTGACGGGGGAGCGAGGGGCCTTGCACGCGCTGCTGGTGGCCGTGCGGTGCCACGGGCGGGAAGTGTCGGCCCGCAGCGCCCTCCAGGCCCCCTGTAATTTGTACAGCATGCCCGTCAGGGTTCCGGCCGGCTGTGTGCAGCCCGTCTGCTGCCCCCGCATGGTTTCTCAGTGAAAGCGCCAAACGCACCCTAGAGCAATGCCTGGGAGCTCAGCGCCGGCCCGCGGCGCCCCTTGCCTGTCAGCTGTTCAGTCTCTGCATCTCTTGGTTTGGACCAGGCCATGTGCCCAGTTTCCTTTAGTCCCAGCCGCAGACCATGCCCTGCCCAAGTGCAGCGTCCTGCAGAGGTCAGGGAGGCCGCTTCAAACCTGCCCGGGTTTTATGAACTCCAGTTGGTAAAATAAATTCATCAGTCTTATGAGAGACACCCCGCCAGGTCTGCATGGGAGTACCCAGCTCCACCTCCAAAACCCCCGGCCAGGTCCCTGGGGTTGTTGCCCCTGCCCTACCCGCTCCCCCATGGCATGGCAGCTACCACCATCGCCTTCCCACCGCTGCCTCAGGCGAGGTCAGGAGCTCGGCAGTTGCGCCACAAAGCAGCAGGGAGCCTCCGCGTCACCAACTTAAAGTGAGACGTTTAACTGTAAAGACAGAAAAGACTGCATAGTCAGGATGGTGGGCACACGCCAGAAGTCCCAGCTACTTAGGAGGCTGAGGCAGGAGGATCACTTGAACCCAGGAGTTTGAGGCCAGCCTGGGCTACATAGTGAGACTTTGTCTCAAAGAAAGAAAGAAGGAGAGAGAGAAAGAAAGAAAAAAAACCGTGTCTGAAGAAGATTGTAATCTCACAACTACACAGCGTGTGGGGAGAAAGAACGTTCACGACAGCATGACGTGAGCGCTGAGTCACGACCATGTACAAAGGGATCTGAATCTGAGAAGGGGGCGTGGGAGTTGCACTGTAGCTCAAGTTGGCAGTTTCTTAAATTGGTAAAACAGGCAATAGCAAGGAAGCTGTTCCTCCTACGCTTTCTGGGCTGGCTCCTTATGGGAAGCGTGTTGTGTTTAGAGCGACTGCTGATACAGCAGGGCCGACAGGAGCGTGCCAGGAGCTCCTGTGTTTGCCGAGGTTGTTGTCCACGTTCTTATTTAATCCTCACAAAGCCTTCACGAAATAGAAACATCCCCCGTTCTCTGGCTCGAGGTGACGCCTGTGCCCGCCGGCCAGCTCGCCCTGGCTGTGTGAGGCCGGTGACTTTTTGAATGGGCTCACAGCAGGCCTGCTGGATGTGTGGGGGGAAGTTAATCCTGGGGGAGGTAATAAATCACATCTGTGACACCCAACCCAGGGTCTGTCTGTGTAGTTCAAGCTGAACTTGAACTTACTGTGTAGCCCAGGGACTCCTCCTGCCTCAGCCTCCTGAGTGCTAGGATTCCAGGCATGCACCACCACGCCTGTTTAGACTTACTATATTTTTATTTAAAATATTTTAATTGAAGGTAAACTGTCAGGAAGGCATCCCTGACACGTTTCTTGTGCCCTGCATAGGTGCTGTACCTCTCAGCACAGAGCAAGTCTGTGACTCCAGGGTGATGTGGCTTGCTGTTCCACGTCGAGTCACACCCTCCGTGAGCCCTGGAGAGCAGGCTGGCTCATGGCAGCTGAGAGGGCCAAAGTGGTACCTGGGTCCACCCCAGTCCTGGCCAGGAAAGTGCGTTTCCTGCTATGGGGTCCAAGAGCCCGGATGGACCAGCGGGCCCCCAAGTGGCTGGGTGTTCTCCCGCAGGTGGCGGCCCTGGGGTCCACGGGGTCAGCGCAGGTCTGCACCGCAGGGCTTCGAGTGCGAGCGGGAAGAGGCTTCCCGCACCCAGCTGGGCGTCACGTGGCCTGGCTCTGGGCCCCGTCCCGTCCCATCTGGCTCAGACTGCGCCTGCGCTGTGGTCCGTCTGCCCTGACGCGAGCAGTCCCTGACCTGGGAGAGCAGCGGCCGCCACATTGGGAGCTGCACTCGCCGCGGCCCCGCCCCGTGTCCGTTTCGATGGAGGTTCCGGGCTGTGTGCTCGCGGCTGTCATGGTCACCCATCAGGGTCTCTCCAGCTTTTCGGGGGCGGGCAGGAGGCACATGAGTTGGAGCCACCTTCCCCTCGTCCTGGAAGCCTTTAGAGAACGTTGCTCATCCCGGCTTCACCCGCCGGGAAATGACCCTCCTCACCCCCGACTCCCTCCCTCTTTCTGTGGGACTCAGGATTGAATCTAGGGCCTTTGTATTGATCTACATCCCCAACATTTTTTTAAAAGTTTGAGACAGGATCTTGCTAAGCTGCCGAGGTTGGACTTGAACTTGTGATCCTCCTGCCTCAGCCTCCCAGAGTGCTGGAATTATAGGCCCCACCATGTCTCGCATGATGCTGTTTTTGACTTACCCAGAGTCAGGGACTGGGGTCCATCTCAGGGGCTTCCAGTGGCCTTGTCTGCTCCCGCAGCCTTTCTCCTGTAGGCCACAGGCCGGTGGGAGGACTGCACACCGTGAAGGACACCTGCCTGTCTCCTTTCATGCCTGTCACGCTCAGGAAGGGGCAGGAGCCAGCATGGTGGCCCACGCCTGTAATCCCAGCATTTGGGAGGCTGAGGCAGGAGTACTGCTGAGAGTTTGAGGCCAGCCTCAGCCTCCCGAGTGCTGGCGCCCGCCACCGTGCCCGGCGCTGTCGTAACCATATCCAAGCCTGCAGCTCGGTAAGAGTCCACTCACTCCTGTGCAGCCGTCGCTGTCCATCCAAGGACGACCCACGAGCCCATCCTGAAACTCTGACCCCGTCCGCCAGCGTCAGCCTCCGCCCTGCCCCGTGCCTGCCTCGCTGTGCCCCTCTGTGCCTCGGGCTGCGCGGGGGTCTCGCAGGGCTCAGTCCCTGCCTCTGTGCTTCTGTGGCCCAGCGCGGCGGAGGCCGATGTCCCCGGAGTCTGGCGTGTGTCAGTCACATCCTGTTCCTGTGGCTGGTGGGGACGCCGTGTGGTCACTGCTCTCCGTCCTGCCTCGAGCTGCCGTGAGCGTGGACGTCCCAGAGTCTTCCCAGGCTCTGCTTTCGTTCCTCCCGTCTGAACCCCGCGGGGCATCTCCACATGGATCGCTAACTGCAGGTCCGAGTTGGGGGACCTGCGGTCGGTTCCCTGGCAGCCGCACCAGTTTCACTCCCCGCCAGTGTGCAGAGCTCCAGTGTCGCTGGATCTTCTCCGACCCTTGCCCCGCCAGGCCTTTAAAGTCACAGTGCGTCACTGTGTGTGGGGGGCGGGGGACGGCCCGCCTCTGTCCTGGGGACTGAGCCAGGGGCTTCACACTTAGCTACAGCCACACCGGTGTCGGGGGAAGCATTTGCCCCTTTTCTTCTGGGAGATTGAGAGTTCTGGCTCTTTCATCTGTTTGAGCTGGTTTTGTATGTGCTGTTAGGTGAGACCCAAAGGTCACACTTCTGCTCGCGGACGTCCGGTGTCCCCAGCACCACTGTCTCTCCTGCCTGAGTGCCTTGCCTCATGGAGCCCTTCGACCACATGTAGGGTTGATTCCCAGGCTCTCTGTTCTGTCCCAGGGGCTTGCAGTTCTGTGTCTTTTTTTAGACAGAGTAGCCCCAGCTGGCCTCAGTCTCACAGTGATCCTCCTGCCTCAGTCTCCTGAGTGCTGGGACTACAGGTGTGCATCACCACGCCCAGCTTGTTTGAGCATTTTATGTGATTACATTTTTCTCCTATTTTACCATATTGATTATACTTATTTTAAAAATTTTAGTGGCTGTCTTAGGGTTTGCAATAAACTTGACAAATAATCGGAATCCTCTTTCATTTTTGGTCTTTTTGAGACAGGGTCTCGCTATGCGGGTCAGACTGGCGTTGAGCTCACTTTGTAGCCCAGGCTTGTCTCAAACTTGCAATGATCCTCCTGCCTCAGCCTCCCAAGTACTGGGATTACAGGCATGCACCACCACGCCCGGCTGAAACATTTTAAATTTAGTTATTTTTATTTATTTACTTATTTTTCATTTTTTGAAGCAGGGTCTCACTGTGTAGTGCAGGCTGCTCTTGAACTCACTCTGTAGCCCAGGCTGGCCTTGAATTCACAGCAATCCTGGGATTACAGGCTGGGGTTGTAGGCGTGCACCCTCATGCCTGGCAGAAACATTTTTAAGCATCCTGATTTTTGTTTTGTTTTGTTTCTTCTGGTACTGAGAACCGCACTCCGGACGTTGTGCTTGCCAGAGAGGCGCTGCTCCGCTGAGCTAAGTCCCCAGCCCTATGAGCATCATGTTGATGCTCAGAAGTTTCATCAGAACTTCGAGGTGCACAGTGGCGCCGGCCTGGACTTCCAGCTGCCGACACAGCTCCATGCCTGCGCCGGGTCGGTGAATGCCTTGGTCACTGAGTGAGGAATTGTACACAGTATGTGCATTACAGTATTCAGAACAAAGAATTGGTCAGAGGAAGCTCCCGGATGACTCTGCTTTTATCTGCATAACTCTTCCATGCAGTGCTGTAATGTATAACAGAACACAAAGCTATAGCACTGAACTGTATATACAGTCAGCAAAAATACACTACTGTATAAACAAGGTGTACTGTACAAAAAAAGACACTGAGGCTGTATTATCAAGATGTACAGTTGGGTGTGGTGGCGCACACCTGCAATCCCAGCACTCGGGAGGCTGAGGCAGGAGGATCATTGTGAGTTCAAGACTAGCCTGGGCTACAAAGTGAGCTCAAGGCCAGCCTGAACTGCATATCGAGACCCTGTCCAAAAAAGACAAAAAAAACCCAAGATGTACAGAACTGTACAAAATAAAAGAGGTTTTAAAGCAGAACAGTTGTTAAATAGGTAGCTCATTAAACAAGGATTATCTGTTCTTGGGAGGCTGAGGCAGGAGGATGGCAAGTTTGGGGCCAGCGCAGGCAATTTGGAAAGACCCTATCTCAAAATAAAAAGTAGGCCTGAGAATATGGCTTAAAGGTAGAGCACTTGCTTAACACTTGTAAGGCCCAAGCCTCAACCCCAGTACTGAAAAAAAAACAAAAAAAACTTAACACTTGTAAGGCCCAAGCCTCAACCCCAGTACTGAAAAAAAAACAAAAAAAAACAAAAAAAACCAAAAAAAACAACCTGTCTGAGTTTTGGATTCGGGCTGCTTGACCAGTGACCTCAGTTGCCTGACAGATCTAAGAGGAATTGCTGCTGGTTTTCAGCGGGGCAGCTCCCTTCCAGTAAGGGGGGTGTGACAGCCCCAAGCCCCACACCTGCCAGACCAGAAGCTGGAGACCCCGCTACTTCCCTTTCTATAGCGAACATGAGTATGTGGTGAGTGGCTGCAAAGTGCTGAGTGCAAGAATTCTGCTCTTAGGGAGGGATCAGTAATCCATTACAAAGCCCACACCGTTAAAAATATCATGCCATAAACTGGGCATAGTGACACACACCTGTAATCCTGGAGGCTGAGGCAGGAGAATCCTTGAGAGTCAAGACCGTCTTAAACTACATAGTGAAACCCTGTCTGAAACAAAACACAGCTAGGCATGGTGGTATGCGCCTGTAATCCCAGCCCTCTGGGAGGATCACAAGTTCAGGCCTGGCCTGGGCAGTTTAAAAACTCAGCAACAAGAACCCCTCTCAAAAAATCTCAAAGGGGGTGGTCTGGGAGTGTAGCCCTGTGGGAAGGCTCTGGGTTCAAAACAGCAGCGACAGTGACAGCAACACCCTGTGGAGTTCATGAGACCCGGGAGCCTGCATGCGCCAAGGCTGGAGGTCAGGGCACGCCGTGAGTGTGTCTCCACGCGTTGGTCGGTCGCCCAAGGTTTGCTCCGTGCTGCGGGAACGGAGCACCGAAGCCAAGGAAAGGGCTGACACGGCCTTCTCGGAGCGCCACCGTGTGGCGGAGTGGGGAAAGGGACGTGTCGGACAAGAGAGAAGTGGGACTGGCCTTTTCCCAGGGACCCAGGGACCCAGGCTCAGACAGTACCCCCCCTCTGCCCTCACAGATGAATCCTCGCTTCCCTGATCTCCCACTGAGGGACTCGGTGTCCAGCTCAGTCTCTGCCTGGGGAGCTCGGGGGACACGGTCACGGACTGGCATGCTGTCTTCCTGTCTGGGGTCGTTTCTCAGCCGCGTTGGCCTTTGTGATTCACTGTTTATTTAATTTGGGTTTTGGAGACAGGGCCTCACTTTGGACTTCAGGTTGGGCTTGAACTTTCTAAGTAGCCCGGCCTGGCCTCAACTCTCAGTGACCCTCCTGCCTCAGCCTCCCGAGTGCTGGGAATTCAGGTTTGAACGATGCTGTCCATGGTGCCCTTGGGTTCAGTCCCCACACGGTGATCAGGAGACCGCCACCATCCCTGTACAGGTCCTGCAAAGCTAGCTCGGGAGGGCCCGGCGGGACGTGTGGTCATGACCCCGAGTGCGCCGAAGCAGATGTGGAAGCTGCCCTCAGCCCCCAAGACCCCTGTGAGAATCCAGGTCCGCGTCCTGGCAGAGCCGGATGGGGGCCCCGGGCCTGGTGTCCTGGGGACGGGGAGGTGGTCGGGCTAGGTGCTGTGGCGGCGATGGCGGCGGCCGGTCCCAGCCTCACCCGTTCTCCGCTCTGCAGTATTTAGGTCAGCTGACGTCCATCCCAGGGTACCTGAATCCCTCCAGTAGGACGGAAATCCTGCACTTCATAGACAAAGCCAAGGTAAGCCAGCGCCTGCTGCGTGCTCTGCCCCGGCCGGCCAAGGCCTCGGTCCCCTTGCTTGGGACTCACCTGGAAGGGGCGACCCAGTTCCAGTTCCGCCACGCCATGGGCCCACGTGCCTCCGGCCACGGGACTGTTCTTCGGTCTCACGTAACCCTGTGTGGTGTGGGGCTGTTTCCAAATTTCACAATTTCCAGTTATTCCAGACTGTGTAGTGTAAGCCTGAATCTGAACTGGCTGTGGTGACACACACCTGTCATCCCAGCACTGGTGAGGCTGAGGCAGGAGAATCACTGCGAGTTCAAGGCCAGCCTGAGCTACATAGTGAGACCCCGTCCTTTGCAGCGTGCGCACCAGCTCCCGGGACACCTGACGCAGGAGCACGACGCTGTGCTCAGCCTGTCCGCCTACAATGTCAAGCTGGCCTGGCGGGATGGGGAGGATGTCATCCTCAGGGTGCCCATCCACGACATCGCTGCCGTCTCCTACGTGCGGGACGACGCCGCGCACTTGGTGGTGCTGAAGACAGGTGCGGGGAGGGCAGGCGCGGGGCGGCCGGGAGGGCCCTGGTCCTGAGCCATAGCCGTGACTTCCGTGCAGTGCCGGCGCTTCTGCAGCCCTGTGCTGAGTGCGAGGGCGGGGCGGGGCAGGGCGGGGCCGGCTGCTGTGGCCCTCAGGCCTGTGTCATACGCAGAGCCTTTGGGGGCTTGAGGGACACAGCCTTTGGGACCACTACACGTTGGTGCCTGTGGGCCCTCCTGCTCCCACACCGCCCGGGCAGTGCAGCCCGGAGAGGCCGACATGGGGCCGCCGGGGCCACGACCCTGGAGGAGCACTGCTTCGTGTCCCCAGAGCTGGGACGGCAGGGACCCCGGCCTTCCTGGGTGCCCGTGCGCAAGCCGCTGTCTCTCACCTCCCGGAGACCCTGGCCTGGCGTTCGAGCCAGTGAGAAAGGAAGGGAGAAGCTGTGTCGCGCTGTCCCTGTGGGCTGTGTTGTCAGGCGGTGCTGCCCCAGGACAGTGGAGGGGGGCACTAGGGCGTGAGGGGTGAGGCAGGGAGGCGAGGTTTCTGCGGCGCTTCAGTAGTCCTTGATGAGGAGCCGTTGGGTACGGTCTCCTTTGAAGGGACCCCCTGCAAGGGCTGGCAGCGTCCCGCCAGGCCCCACCTTCCAAGAGCGGCGCCTGGGGACCCAACTTCAGCACCTTTGGGGATGCTCCACATCTGAGCCGTAGTGCCTGTCTTCTGTCATGGTGTTTATTTATTTATTTATTTAGTCTTTCTGAGACAGGCTCTTGCTATGCAGTTCAGGCTGGCCTTGAGCTCACTTTGTAGCCCAGGCTGGTCTCGAACTCTAAATGACCCTCCTGCCTCAGCCTCCCGAGTGCTGGGATGACAGGCGTGCGCTGCCACGCCCGGCCCTTCATGGTGTTTGGTACACTGACAGTAGTGAACCGTTTTCATCTCCAACAGTGGCGATTTGATGTGGCTCCAGCCAGCCCAGAACTCTTGGCATGAATTCTCTCCTTTGACCTCTCGAATCTGTCCCACCCCCATGCCCATGCCCAGGTGGACTAACTGAGGCCCAGGAGGGCCAGGCTGGGCTGGTGCCTGGGCCACTCAGAGGTACTGTGGCCAGCACCACGGAGGTTGTTTCCTCGGCCTTGTGCCCCACGGGCGGGACCCGGCCCGGCAGCCTCGGGTGTTGGGCAGGTGGGGGCCGCTCCCTTTGTCTCTGTGCCACTCGGGGACCAGGGCCCAGGTCTCCGGGTGGCGGTGGCCAGAGGTGGGCTGGAGGGCGCAGGTCCCCGGTGCGTCTCCCGCAGCGCCTGTGCGTGACGGGAGGGGCGGGCCGTGAAGCCAGGGCGGGCGGGGGTGGCGCCCTTGGCCGTGGCTGCCCCGCCGTCCACGGCACAGCTGCCCACGGCTTCCTTGAGAGCCGCCCCAGGCCCCGGCTCGGAAGCTGAGAGACAGCGGTGCATATGTTCTTGTTTTACATTAAGTCTGCTGGTACAGTTTAGGTCACATAACAATCACACTCGCCACAGGGGTCGGTGCCCGGCACAGCCCGAGGCCGCTTTCTCCCCGTCCCCGCTTCCGCCTCTCCCCTCCTTGTTTACAAAGCTTTGTTTTCGTTTTCCTCCTTCGCTCATGTTTTTCTTGCCCCTTCCTTCCCTCCTCCCGACTTGAACATTTCCACAGTGGCCGTGGCCACTGTGGACATAGGAGCGCGTGGGTCAGTGCCCCCGGGCCAGGCCTAAAGCCCCGTGGTGGGGACTCGTGGGCCCAGCTTGAGGAGGCATCTTGCGCCTGTGCTCAGGAGCCTGGCGGCTGGTGGCAGTTGGGGGCAGGGCAGCTTGGTCTGACTGAGGGCCTCACAGCTTCGCCTGCGCCTGGCCCTTCGTCCCCCAGGCTGTGTGACCCTTTTGCCCTCTCTCCCGGGAGGAGCTGCCCTCTGTCTCTGACCACAGAGCCATGTGTGGCCTGTGTCCTGGGTGTCGGGAGTCATCTGTGTAAGGAGGAAGTGCCTTAGGCCAGAGTTGATGGAAACTTCCTGGATGGTTAACTTGAACCCTGTGAAACTGTCTTTTGTGTAGATGAAGAGTTGCATAGATGAGTGTGGTGCTACATGGCTGTGATCCCAGCATTTAGAAGGCTGAGGCAGGAGGATCTTGATTTGGAGCCAGCTTCGGCTAATAAAGAGACTTTGTTTCAGAAAGAAACAAACAAGTCCTGGGTGTCCTGTGTCTCCTCCATCCTTAGCCCAGATGCTGCAAGGTCACAAGGGCGACTCATGTGGGTGCCATTGCCCAGCGAGATGACCCACAGTGGAGTGTGACCGTGGGGATTGCTCCTGGGCCCTGGAGCCCCGGGCTGTCCTGTCTCATCCTTGTTCAGGGGAGGGGAGGGACCTGCCCAGGGCACATGTCTGGCATGCACCGGACAGAGGTGTCCTGAGTGCCCTTGGGCCTGTCCTCCCGCCCCGGCACCACCCTGATGGCCGTTCACCCCCAGCCCAGGACCCAGGCATCTCCCCCAGCCAGAGCCTGTGCGCGGAGAGCTCCAGAGGCCTCGGCGCGGGGCCCCTGCCGGAGAGCGCGGTGGGGCCGGTGGAGGCCTGCTGCCTGGTCATCCTGGCCACGGAGAGCAAGGTGAGCCGGCTCCCCGAGCCCCTGCGCCCCAGCCCGGCCCCTGCCACCCTCTGGCCCGTCCCCGAGGTGCCCAGGGGAATCCACCTGTCATTCTCCTCTCGGTGCGGGTGGCAGCGGGGGCTCGTAGGTTACAGGTTTGATTCCCCATGGCCTTGGGGAGTCACCTGACACCTTCCCGTGTGCCATCTGCATCTGTGAGATGGGTCAGAGTGGCTGGCCGCCTTAGATGCCGCTGCCTAGTGCTGTCCAGCCTTGGCGGGGTCGAAACTTCAGCCACTGGATTCTTCATTGGAGGGGGGGCTCCCTTGGGCACTGTGGCAGCTGAGCAGCTCCCCAGCTGTCCCTGCTGACACCTGAAGATGTCCCCCGGAGGGACAGGCAGAATCACCCCTGGAGAAAAGCCCTGCTCTGAGCAGCCCCTGCCTCCCAAGATGTCCCGAGGCGGGTCTGCGTGGCGTGCCCCTCCCCTGGCTGCGTCGGGCTCGGGCTGGGGCTCTGTTCGCGCCTGGGCAGGGTGTGCAGTAGCCGGTGCCCCGGCCCAGCACAGTCTCTGGGCACTGGGAGGCCCCCTGGGCCCCTGTCCCTCCTAGAGAGCCTGGGGTGGTTCGCCATGGCCACTCCGACAGGGCAGCTGCCGCTGTCCACCCCCTCCAGGTGGCCGCGGAAGAGCTGTGCTCCCTGCTTGGCCAGGTCTTCCAGATCGTTTACACGGAGTCCACCATCGACTTCCTGGACCGAGCCATCTTCGATGGGGCCTCCACCCCTACCCACCACCTGTCCCTGCACAGCGGTGAGTGAGGGCGCCCGAGGCGGGGGCGGGGAGGGGACGAGCTGGGCGCGGAGCGGCGCGGCCTCCTTGTGGCCGCCAGGTCTGCGGGGCCGCAGTCGCATCCCTTCTTGTAGCCGTTGCTCCTTGAAGATCAGCGGTTTGTCCACCGTGGGCCGGGGGGAGGAGGAGAAGGGCGTGGCGGCTTTGGTGTGAGGGCGGCAGCCCTGCCCGGCTCCCCTGGCGGCTCGCAGGTGCACAGCCCTCTGTGCGCCCGGCTGGGACAGCTGTTGTCCCTCCACAGCCGGTTCTGTGCGGCCTCCAGCCCCCACGGACCCCGCTGCGTCGGGGTGACAGCCAAGCCCTCGCCACCTCCTGGGGCCCTCCCGAGTCGCCCATGGGGACGTTGGGCGTGCAGGTCAGCAGCGCGTCTGGCAGTACCGCTTCAGCCTGACTGCCTGGCCTTGAAAGGATGCTGTTGAGGTCGGGTGTGGTGGCTCAGGCCTGTAATCCCAGCTGTGGGAGGCTGAGGCAGGAGGATTGCCACAAGTTCAAGGCCAGTCTGAGTTACATAGCAAGATCCTATCTCAAAGAAACCAAACAAACGAACAAAAAGATGCTGTGGAATCCCACTGGGTTTTCTACTACTGGGGATCAAACCCAGGGTCTTTACACTAAGCTACAGTCCCAGCCCTCCTTTTTTAAAAAAAAAAAAAAAAAAAAACTTTCTGTTTTTTATCCTTAAGACAGGGTTCTTCTCCCTGCCTCAGCCTCCAAGAGCATGGGCGCACATCACTATACCCGGCCAGGGTTTGTTTTTTTAAGTTTTTTTTTTTTTTTTAACTGAAAAACACACAGCTCCCACGTCCACTGCTACAGGAGTTCCATCACGAAGCAGACACAAGTGGTGCCATTCTTACAGGGGCTCTGTGGGCCTCTCCCCGCCAGGCTTTCCCACATCTGTCTGCTGTGGGGTGTGTGCACACACATGTGCATGTGTACTTCAGCCTCGGCCTTTGTGTGTGGAGTTGTGTCTTGTGCTGTGACACCTTCCAAATTCCGGCTTAGGGGCTGGGGATTTAGCTCAGCGGCATAGTGCCTGCCTGGCAAATGTGAGGTCGTGAGTTTGATTCCTGGTATCGAAAAAAAAACAAAAAACAAAACAAACTCCAGCTTAGGGGGCTTGGGATGTAGCTCAGTGGCACAGCACCTGCCTAGCAAGCGTGGGGTTGTGAGTTCAAGTCTCAGTACCAAAAAAATAAACAAGCTCTAACTTAGGCTGCTAGCAGAGCTCTATAGACCTGGTCCCACGTGGGCCTCACGGCTGCTGGCCTGCAGCCCCTTGGGCTCCGCAGTGTGGTGTCAGCCCCTCGCCTTCTCAGCGTCAAGCCACAGAACCAGGGTCCTTCCCCCTTTGTGCCCCGTCAGTTTTTCCCATCCCCCTGCTTCTCCCAGCTGCCCGTGGCGATGGGCTGTTTGGGTCCAGATGCAGTCTACAGTCCCGGTCACATGGACAAAGGCGTCACATGCTAGCTCCCTCCCCCCAACCCCCCCCCGGGCGGCTGTTCTGCGCCAGGCCCTCTGCCAGGATCCACGGGCCCGGGCTGTGTCCGGGCCAGGGACAGACTGTCCAACCCTGTGACCTGGGACAGGTGACAGAGCCTGTCTGGTTCGGTTTTGTGCACACTCCATGCCCTGGAAGGCGGCTGAGGATGTTCCGCGTGGGCTCCGGCCGGGAGCCCCGCCCTCGGCACGCAACACGTGCAGGCCCTGGCCGGCTCCAAGAGGAGGGACTCGGGGTCCCAGAGGCCGGAGCGGCCTGTGCCTCCTAGAACGCGGCACTGGGGCCAGCCATGTCCTGAGGTTCATTTCAGGCCACACGGGGCAGCGCCCCAGCCTGATCGTGGTGTTTGTCTCCTGGGCCCCCGCAGATGACTCTTCCACGAAAGTGGACCTGAAGGAGGCCTACGACGCCGAGGCCAGCACCTTGTGAGTGCGCCCGCCGCCCTGCACCCCGCGTCCCGCCCTGGCCGAGTGCCCCCCACTCTGCCCCTCGCTGCCTTCTGCAGCTGCGGGGTGACCTTGTGCATGTCCTGTCTGTGGGTCCTGCCCTCCCCTGCGGTGTCTCTCACACATCACCGGCCGTGTCCCCTGCACTCTGGCACCGCTTCGGGCCACGGACCCTCTGCCTTTGCTGTGTGACAGTCACACACGGGGGGGGGGGGGAGGCAGGCGCGGGTGGAGCCATCCAGCCCTGGCCGTGCCCGGCCATCTCTCTCTTGTCCTCGCCACCACCGTCCTCCACATCCCTGTGCCCCGCCGCCCACATGCCACGCCCCTTTACAGCTGCTTTCCCGACTGTGCGGACGCTGGCGGGCTGCCGCCGCTGTCCTGCATGCAGGCGTCGCCGCACGGCAAGACGGCCAGCGAGAGCGAGCTGAGCACCAGCGCGGCGGAGCTGCTGCAGGACTACATGCTCACGGTATGCGGCTGCCCGCCCAGTCTGGCTGGGCCTGCGGGAGCGCGGGCGCCTGCCCCACCCTGCCTCCCGCTCCGCCCGGGCGTCAGCTGGGCCCTCTGCTGCACCCACAGCTGCGCACCAAGCTGTCCTCGCAGGAGATCCAGCAGTTCGCAGCGCTGCTGCATGAGTACCGCACCGGGGCCTCCATCCACGAGTTCTGCATCAGCCTGAGGCAGCTCTACGGGGACAGCCGCAAGTTCCTGCTGCTCGGTGAGGGCCGGGGGGATGTGGGGCAGGTGCCCGAGAAGAGCTGGGGCGCTTTTCAGGGAGGTGACACTCGAGTGGGTTCTGCTGAGTGTGTAGGAGTTTGCTGGGGGAAGAGGCAGAGACGGCATCGCAGATGGAGGAATCAGCCTTCGCCAAGACCCCCGAGGAGCTCAGCACCGTAGGTCAGCTGCTGGCAGCCAGGAGAGGCAGCCCCGCCACCAGCACCCCGGCTGGGACCTGCCGCGCTGGCCCTCAGGAGACAGCGACCCGCTATGGTGTCCCTTCTGTCCGCGCTCAGAGCAGTGAGTCGGCAGAAGCCGCTCGAGGTCTGCTAGTTCTGGGGCCTGTGCCCCACTGAACCGTGGGGGTGGCTGTGTCCTCCCCACTGCCTTTTCTTTTTGAGGTACCAGGGCCTTTGCGCTGAGCTGCATCCCTAGTTGTTAAATTGCCCAAGTGAGGCATGAACCCGTGATCCTCCTGCCTTAGCCTCCCAGAGTGCTGGGACTGTAGCCCTGTACCACATCGACTGGCCTGTTTGCTCTTTTATGGGCCTGCAGGCATTAGCCACCTCCCCATGCCCCTGCTCCTGGCGGGATGAAGAGGAGGCAGCCAGGCTGCTCCCAGAGGTCTCCCTGATCTCCCTCGCAGGACATGGCCTTAGAGGCCGCAGCCATTGGCTTCCTGCCTCGCTCTCTGACAGGCGCCATTTTTCAAGGAGTGGGTGGCAGAGAGCTGAGCCTGAGCTTGCTGCCACTCCTGGCTGCCCTCGCAGGCCCTCCCTTCGCTCAGAGCCCCGGCTGTAGGAGTGGGGCCCAGGCCACTCCCCACCCCCTCTGCGCCTGGGATGGGGCCGGCCTGCTGTCTGCCCGCAGTGGGGTTCGAGGTCCCGAGTGGCCCTGAGCCTCTAGATTGCGGTTGGCTGGCCGGTATTGGGATGAGGCCTGGCTGGGGACGGCAGCTCACTGCCAAGGCCACCAGGGGGTTCCTCAGCTTCCCCAGCCTTGCCTTTCCTGCCTGTAAGATGAGGACTCTGACGACTGCTGGAACGGGGGTCACCTTGGTGACAGCGAGCGTCAGGGCCGTACGCTGCCCGGGTCCTCAGGCGGGTCCTGGGGCGGCAGTGCGCCTGCCTGGGCCCTGAGCCGTGTCTGTGCCGGCTCCGTGTGGCAGGTCTCCGGCCCTTCATCCCCGAGAAGGACAGCCAGCACTTCGAGAACTTCCTGGAGACCATCGGCGTGAAGGACGGCCGCGGCATCATCACCGACAGCTTCGGCCGGCACCGGCGGGCGCAGAGCACCACCTCCACCTCCACCGCCAACGGGAGCAGGGCCGCAGGCAGCCCCGACGACCGCTCGGGGCCCTCCGAGGGGGACGAGTGGGACCGCATGATTTCGGACATCAGCAGTGACATCGAGGCACTGGGCTGCAGCATGGACCAGGACTCGGCGTGACACGGGTGGCGGGAGCGCCACACCCTCCCCAAGGCCACTCCGGGCCGCCCCGGGAGGAGGCGCCGGCCCCGCTGCGGGCCCTTGGCGCCAGCATAGGTGGCCGGCGGCAGCAGGTCCTCTACTGTGAAGGGGCGCAGAGCCACCGCAGGACGCGTCCTGGCGCAGGGCAGAGGCTCCACGCTTGTCCCGGGCTCAACAGGGCCTGCACCGGCCCCGTGTGCGGAGGCCGGGCCCAGCCACGCCGGCAGGAAAGCCAGGCCTGTGGCCAAGCCAAGACAGCTGTCATTTTGCACATGACGTTCCTCATGTCACTCTCAGAGACCTTAAAAGAAGTTTACTGCAATGTGAATAATTTAATCTCCTGCTGCTGCGCTTCTTTCTGATCGCCTGGATGAAAGCCGTGTTGCCAGGAGGGTGTCACTCTGGCCACGGCCACGAGGCCCCGGTCTTCCTGCAGTCCTGGGATGGGGGACGCAGGGTCATGGGCAGGGGCGGGAGGTGGCTGGGATGCCTTGGTCTTGTCCCACGCACAGGTTCCCACGGGGGCACTGCCTGCTGTGGTCTTCGCCCCAGGCCCTCTGGCGACAGACGCCATCCGCGAGGCTCTATGGCCTCGGCCCAGGGTTGGGGGCTTCAGAGAAGCGGACACGGCCCCACCTCACACCCGTGCCGGGTCCTGGCCCCATCTCTAGTCGGCCCCAAAGCTTCCATGTGGCCTGTGTCCCCTGGGCCCTTTCCAGCCTTTTGCAGGACATGGGGAGGGGACCTGGGTGGGAACGTGCCGGGCGCCCTCCTGCACACTCAGCTCTGCTGAGACCCCTGGGCGCATCCAGCAGGCTCCTGGCCAACCCGACACTCGTACCCCCTCCCACCCATGCTGGGGGCTGTACCCCCTGGGGAGAAGGACACCCCAGACACTCGTACTGTGTCCCAGCCAGGCCAAAAGGCCCGGAGCAAGGTGGGCAGGTCTGTCACAGCTCAGCGCAGGGCCCCGAGCCAGGTTTGGTTTTTTTTTTTTTTTTTCATTTTTCGTTTTTCTTCCGGTACCAGGAATTGAACTCATGACCTTGCACTTCCCAGGCAGGCGCTTTGCCGCTGAGCTAAATCCCCAGCCCCTCAGGTCTTTGTTTCTTGAGATAGGGTCTGGCTGTGTAGTCCAGGCTGGCCTGAACTTAACTATGTAGCCCATGCTGGCCTCAAACTTGGAACACTCCTGCCTCAGCCTCCCAAGAGCTGGGATTAGAAGTATAGACCGGGTCTTACGAAGAGTTTCCTCTGTCGTGGGCTATCCCCTCGTGTTGGAGCTGCCCCCAGCTCCCTGGGGGCCTCAGGAGAGGTAAAGACAAATCACACTGTCCCCTGGCCCGGCCCAGTGGGTCCCAGTGCCACACAGGTGGACCACAGCCTTGGTGCCATCTATGTGGTCACAGGGCCACATGCCTAATGCCATGGTGTGGGCCAGACGCAGCCAATGTTCAGCACCCACCAGCTGCCGGCAGGAAGCGAGGGTGTTGGGGAGACAGGCACTTACAGAAGCTGGTGAGGGGACGGGGGTGACGCGGGGACACGAGTGATGAAGGGACAGCGGGTGGTGAGAGACATGAACACGGGCGGGTGTCGGGGATACGAGGGGGCACCAGAGCCGACGCTATGGCTGACGAGGGGGGACAGCAGGGTGGGGGATGCCTGGAGGAAGGACGGTGCCAGAGGCACAGGGATGTCCGAGTGCCACGGGGACACCACGGGGGGCGCAGGTGCCCCCAGGCTGAGGAGTGCCAGAGGGCACTGGGGACCCTTGAGAGTGACGGGACACCGGCCTTCAGGGGACACTGATGACAGTGGGGTGACAGTGCGGTCAGGACACTGATTTATTGGGCGGCAGCGCTGGGGAGGGCAGGGCAGACCCGGCTCAGGCGGCAGCTACATCGTCAGCTCCTGCGGAGAGAGTGAGGGCACAGGGTCACGCGGGGGCCCAGCACAGCCCACGGCAGGGCCTCTTGGGGAGCCTGGGGACATCAGGGAGCCAGAGGGTCCCGCGCCTCTCACCATGATGGCATTGACAATGTCACTGTGGTTGTCCCTCAGCGCCCGCACAGCCTTGGCCCTGGACACGTTGGCCTGAGCCATCACCAGCTCGATGTCACGCAGCTCCAGCCCCGTCTCGTCCACCTGTGGGGGAGGGGGACGTCACGGGGGCCGAGGCAGCCCCCAACCCCGAGGGGCCCCAGGGCCCTGGGCCGCACCTCCTCTTCTTCCTCCTCCTCCTCCTCGAGCTCTGGCCTCAGCTGGGGTCCGGGTGCCGACTCGGGGACCAGGGCCAGGGACTCGGAGGGCACCTTGAACTTCTCTGCTGCGGCTTTGTGCACTTGCTGGGACAGGTCCTCGATCTGCGGCACGGGACGACGTGTCAGCAGGCCCGTGCACGCCCACCCCCCGCCACAGCCCGGCCACAGCCGGGACAGACCTTGGCCTCCCCGAAGACCACGTAGGTGTCAGAGGCGGGGCTCTTGAAGACGTCGGGCTTGGCGATGACGAAGAGGATGTTCTTGGACTTCTGGATGGTGATCCTCGTGACACCCTGAATCTGCCGCAGGCCCAGCTTCGACATGGCCTGAGACAGAGGAGCCGGGTTGGGGAAGATGCCCAAGACCTTGGGTGCCTGTGACTGGGGTCTCAAGTCTCTAGGGGGCGGGGCGCAGGCTCCCAGGTGGTCCCAGAGCCCCCTTGCGGCTGGGGTTTCACCGACATGGGGTGCGCTCTTTCTGAGGACAGCCTGCCCGTGCTCCCCGCCCCGGGTCCCTGTGGGGTCCCGCTCACCTTCCGAGCCTTCTTCTCGCTGCGGCTCTGCTTGGCTTTGGCGATGGTCTCCTCGCTGCTGCCTGTCGGGGCCTGTGGGGAGTGGGGCTCTGAGCTCCTGGGGGTCGGCAAGGCCACCCTGCGGCCGCCCTCCCCGACGCGTCACCTGGGCCGGGCGCTGCGCGTGAGGGGCCGAGGCGTCCTGCTCGTCCAGCTCGGCTGACGACTCCCCGTGGCTGTCCGAGTGCTGGCCAGAGCCTGGGGCCCGTGGGGAATCTGGGGAGGGGCCGGGAGTGAGGCCACACTGGGGCCCGGCAGCGCCCACCGAGAAGTCCTGCAGCCGCGCCGCCCACGCCTCTCACCTTCCTCCAGGCTGTCCTCGTCCTCTTGCTGTTCGAGAGCTGGGAGCCCTTGAGGGCCACGTGGGCCCCGGGACCCCAGGAGAGGAGGCACTTGGCAGGGGGGCGAGGTCCTGGAGGCCGGCTCTTTGGCACCCTCGGGAGCGGCCTTGGGACTGAGGAGTGGGGGTTGGGGTGCCAGGCCAAAGCGCTGCCTGGCTCCCCGAGGCTGTGTGGTCCCTGAGGCAGCGGTGGCCCGCTGGGCTCCCACTCGAGGTGGCAGCGGACCCCGGGAGGCTGGGGGCTCCTCCCCCTCCACGGAGTCTTCCTGGGGACCCCGGCATGGGCGAGAGGCAACAGGAGCGGAGGGGTTGGGGTCCAGGAGCCTGGTGCGGGGTGCACTGGGTGGGCCCCGGGCTGCGGTTCTGGGGAGTGGCGGGGGGGACGGGCTAAGGAGACTTGGGGCGGCCAGGGGCCGCTGGCCGTGGCCTGCTGCAGGTTCCAGCTGTGGGGAGGGCGATGCAGATGGGCCAGGCTTTATGGGGCCTTCCCCGCCCAGCCTGGACACAGCCCTGGCTGGGGACCCTGGGCAGGAGCCTTGCTGAGCCCCGGAAGCCAGAGCTGCGGGAAGCCTGGACGCTGGGGTGCCCTTGCTGCCCAGGGCCCTGCCTTCCCTGCCTGGGCTCAGGGGCTGTGCCTGGCTGACCTCAGGGCAGGTGGCGCGAAGGGCCTTAGGAGCATCCCTTGCCCCTCGGGGTGCCGACCTAGGTCCATGTCCCTGTGCTGGTGGCTTGGGACCCCTCGCCCTCTGGTTCTTAGGCCCATGGGCCTCTCCTGGAGGCAGGCGGGTCTTAGCCCTGTCCTCCGTGGGTGCCTGGGCTTCTGGACATGTTTCCTGCTCCACAGGAGACCGGCCTGGGTCTCCCTCTCTGGGACCAAGGGCAGCCTCAGGGGGGCTGGCGACCTCCATGTCCAGGGTGGGCCCTGCCTCTTCTCCCTGGGGCCCAAGCGTCCCAGCTTCTGCCCCTGGCTTGGGGCCATCCTGCGGGGCCTGGTTCAAGGCCACAGGCTCTGGGTCACCAGGGGGTGCTGCAACCCACTCCTTGGGCACAGGCCTCGGTCCTGAGGCCACACCTAATTCCTGCTGGGCCACGGCCTTGCTCCCCGGAGTGCAGCTTGCTTGAGCTTTCAGGGCCCCTGGTGTGGCCACAACCACAGCCTCCAGGCCTGAGGCAGAATCTCCAGCTTGCAGAGGTGGAGAAGATTCTGGAGGGTCCTGGGGTAGTGAGGTTCCCTGTTTGGCCTGCAGGGAACCTTGAATAGCTGCAGCCATGACCTCTGGGCTGGAGGTGGAATTTTCATCTTCCAGGAGTGGAAGAGGAGCTTCAGCAGAGTTCTGGGGTAACGGGACACCACTTGCAGCCTCCTGGGACCCTGACGTGGCCACAGCCGCTGCCTCTAGGCTTGAGATGAGATCTTCCTCTTGCAGAGACAAAGGTAGAGACTCAGGAGAGTCCTGGGGTAACAGGACACCCCCTTCAGCCTGCAGGGGCCCCAGCGTGGCTGCAGCCATGCACTCCTGTCCCAAGGTAGGATCTTCATCTGGCAGAGGCAGAAGCTCTGTGTCAGGAGAGTCCTGGGGTGACGGGACGCCCCCTTCAGCCTCCTGGGACTCCAGCGTGGCCGCAGCCACAGATTCCAGGCCTGAGGTAGGATCTTCATCCAGCAGAGGCAGAAGCTCTGTGTCAGGAGAGTCCTGGGGTTTCGGGACGCCCCCTCC
>NW_004955456.1:7226819-7227151 GCF_000276665.1 Chinchilla lanigera | reverse complement strand
TGTGAAGACTCCGGAGAATCTTGGGGTGACGGGACGCCCTGTTCAGCCTCCTGGGACTCCAGCGTGGCCGCAGCCACAGACTCCAGGCCTGAGGTAGGATCTTCATCCAGCAGAGGCAGAAGCTCTGTGTCAGCGGAGTCCTGGAGTAATGGGATGCCACCTTCAGTCTCCTGGGACTCCAGCGTGGCTGCAGCCAGAGACTCCAGGCCTGAGATGGGATCTCCGTTCAGCAGGGCTGGAACTGCAGACTCTGAAGACTCTTCGGGTAAACGAACGCTCCCTTCAGCCTGCAGGGGCCCCAGTGTGACCGCAGCCACAGACTCCAGGTCTGA
>NW_004955456.1:7222418-7225855 GCF_000276665.1 Chinchilla lanigera | reverse complement strand
ATGGAAGTGCAGACTCAGGAGAGTCCTGGGGTGACGGGACGCCCCCTTCAGCCCGCAGGGGCCCCAGCGTGGCTGCAGCCACAAACTCCAGGCCTTCCGGGAGGCCTGGGCCTCCTTGGGGTTCTGTGAGCTCAAGAGGGCTGCTGCCTGCTGCTTCCTGCAGAGCTGGCTCTGCCTCTACAGCACCGGGTGGCCGGCCTAAGGCGGCGCTCCTGTCCTGGGAGGGGTGAGCTGGCGCCTGGGTGGCAGGTGTTCCTCTGGCCACAGAGTCAACTTCAGCGCCCACCTGAGGGGTCGCTTCGGCGGTCACCTGCCCAGTGTGAGGGGTGACAGCAGCTGCAGACTCCCGGCCGGAAGCCAGGCCCTCTTCCGAGATGCCTGCGACTGACTCCTGGCTCTGGCTGAGACGGGTTTCTCCCTCTGGGACCTGAGGGGTGGGCGCTGTCCCCCTGGGCTCTGCACTCCAGGACACAGCCCTACCCGAACACTCCTGCTCTGCCTTCTGGCCAGCGTCCTGCAGCAGCGCGCTGGGCTGGGCGTGCGGCTCCCCGCTGTACAGCCTGTCGTCGTCAGCCCCTGCATAGGACGCTGAGTCCGAGTCTGAGGAGGCCGCCGAGGTGTCGTCTCGGAAGGCAAAGGCCTCGTCCATGCCCTCAGTGATGGACAGGTCGGACAGGGACTGCAGGAAGGAGGCCGAGGCACTGTCCTCCTCATCCTGTCTGGCCGCTTCCCCGTCAGGGGCCAGGTTGTCAGGTGCCACCTCCTCTTCCTCCTCCTCCTCAGGGGACAGTGGCGTCACCTCCACCGACTCCACTTGGAAGATAAGGCTACCCTGAAATGGCAGGAGGGCTGCAGGGATCATTGGGTCATTGGCCAGGAAGTCCAGGTCAAAGAAGTGGCCCTCCTGGCCCCAGGAAGAGCCACTGTCCCCTGACAGGCTGGACTCAGAGGATGGGGTCTCGGCAGGGTGCTGCTCCCATTCCTCAGCCGCTGACTCTGGCGGGGAGAAGCTCCAGCCCAAGGGAAAGTCCGGCCCCTCGGTGGGAGCCAGCAGGCTGAGGGAACAGGAGGGTGACAAGGTCCCACTGTCCCCATCCGCTGTAACATAGGAGCCCGAGGGCGAGGAAGCCAGCGAGTCCAGCAGCTCCGCCTCAGGGTCCCATGCGTCCCTGTGCAGCCCATGGCCGAGAAGCAGGGCGTAGGTGGCCTCGGTGGGGGTGGAGGGAGGGGTGAAGTAGGGCTCAGGGACTGGGGACCAGGAAGGCACAGGAGGATCATCCTGAGAGCACAGCTCCTGTTCCCTGAGCACTGGCAGGGCTGCCCTGGGTGATGGCGGTGCCTGGCATGTCTCCTCGCCCATCACAATCCGGGGCTCCAGGGTGGCGGCCAGAGCCTGGGGGTGCAGGCCCTCAGGGAGGAGCACGGGGTTGGGGCCGCCCTCTGCTGGGTCTGCCCAGGATGATGGGCCCCCACCATGCCCGGCATCCCAGCTGGCTCCCTCGGGCTGAGGCCGGGCACCTGGCTTGCTGGGTAGGAACGTGAGAGCCAGGGGGCTAGGCCCTGGGGTCAGGGCATGAGGCTCCCGTCGGTCCTCTCCCAGGATGGTGGCAGCAGGTGCATCACAGGCGAGATCTGCAGAGACAGAGAAAGGCATGGGGCACCCTGGTCAAATCTCCAGGCGAGGCCAGGCCACACCAGTGAGCTGGGCGTGGGGCCGGGGACCAGTGTCCACTTTCAGGGGCCTAGGGAGAGCTGGCTGGAGAAGGCAGGAAAGCAGAGCTCGGCAGGGAGAATTTCGAGGAGTTCTGCAGAGCTGAGAAGTGCTGACGGCAGCTCTGGGTAGACGGTGGGGGTGGGGAGCGCTGCTGTGTGTTCCAAGCCCAGGGTTTTCTCGGGGACGCTTCAGGAAAGATGCAAGTAGCACTTTCTCTCCTTTTGGAGACAGCCTGCCGCTTCTTTTCCTGTCCTCAGCATGGTGCAGCTGGCTTGGCAGAGCGGATGGGCCCCCAGGGCCCTGTGCCTCGGCCCGCTGTGCCTTGTGGTGGGGGGAGTAAGCGGGAGCACTGTGTGTGGCCACCTCTGTGGACAGTGGAGACAGACGTGTCCTGCAGAGGCTGGGCTGGAGGACACAGTGGGCATGGACGGTGACCATGAAGCAGGCCAGCAGTGGGAGGCTGGTGCTGCCCGTGGACAGGTCCTCTCCATAGTGACAGCCACCCCGCGGTAAGCACCAGGCCCCCCTTTGTGTCCTGGGTCCCTCTCTGGGTCCCCAGGTGCCCAGCGAGGAGGCCAGGGGTGCTCAGGCAGCCTCTGTGGGTCGATGAGCCACTCCACCACACAGCGCGGAGGAGTGAGGATCAGAGCACACTTTGGGGCCCTGGGCAGGTGGAAGCGGTCCCTGCAGGGCAGCAGCACAGGAGGCGCGGGGGTCCGTGGCCGCCTCGGCTCTTGCTGACCCGCGTTTTAGGTCACCACACGCTCTTCTGAGTCCTGCGGTCTCTCCGAACGTCATCTGCTAAGTGCTTCTCTGTGCATGGTGAGTGCTCACGGCTGCATCTTTAATGCTCCCTAACAGCCTTCCTGCACCTGGACGGGGGCCAAAGGCTGCTCTCTGGGCCCTCCGCCTGCCCCCAGAGCAGCCGAAAGGCCTCCGGCCTCCCTGGCTGATGACAGCAGCCGGCTGCGACCGGCTTTCCCTTCTCATCACAAAGTAAGGTGGCCAGGGGTGAGGGCCGCCACAGAACCGCCTCACCAGGTTGCCCAATCCGCCCCCAGCAGCCTCAGGGCAGGGGCCCTTGGCCACCAGCAGGCTCCTCAGCTGATGGGGCAGGGGAGCCCTCTGGTTCCCTGGGGCAACGGGACACAGAGTGGGTGTGGCTGCCCTGCATCACTCAGTGTCCTGCAGCCAGGCCCTCAGCGCTGCGCTGGCCCGTGCGTGGCCCCGGGGCTGGGGCAGAACTGGGCCAAGGTTAAGGAGGGGGAGCTAGAAGGCCGAAGGTTGTGATCCTGTGAGGCCCCGGCCAGAGCAGCGCCAGCACACAGCTCCAGGTCCGGGGGGCCCCAGCCTGGGCTGCCCAGCTCCCGCCGGGCAGAGGTGGCAGCGGCCTCCCCTCTCGGCCAGGCCCCCGGCCCAGCACTGGCCCCATCCCCAGGTGACTTCTGGCCCACAACAAGGTGCCCTTGGCCCTGCCCCAGCCACAGGGCAGGCCGCCAGCAGGGACCGTCCGGGTGGGCAGCCCAGCCAGTAACCTGTCCCTGCCTCAGGAGGTCGCAGGGGGCTGCGCAGGGGCCACTGCTGCCGGCCCAGCTCCCCGCTCGTCCCGGGCCCGGCTCCCGCGCTGACCAGGAGCTGGGCAGGCTGGCCTGGCCTGCAGGCCCGGTGTCCCCTCGCACACCGGCGCGCTGACCAGGGCAGGGCCGAGGGCGCAGGTCTGCGC
>NW_004955456.1:7218316-7222148 GCF_000276665.1 Chinchilla lanigera | reverse complement strand
GGGGGGGGCGTGGTGACGTCACGGCCCCGCCCGCCGGCCGAGAGCGAGAGAGCGTGCGCGGGCACTGCGGAGGAGCTGGGGGTCCCGCCCTCCTGCGGCGCCCCGCCTCCCCGCACCCGCTTATCGAGGGGGGCGGGGGGGCCCTTCCAGGCGGGGCCCCTCCCAGGGTGGCATCATCCCTCGCCGGGAAGAGGCGGAGGCAACGCCGGAACGGGGTGCGGGGCGCGGGGCCCGGGGAGGTGGCCGTGCATGGTGCGGGGACGGGGCGGCGCGCCCACCCGCGCGGGCCACGCAGAGGGCAGAGGGCCCTCCCGGCCCGATCCCTCCCTCCAAAGATGAGCTGGAACCGCAGCTCCGGAGTGATTGGCTGGTCCTTGCCGTCGTCGCTCTCCATGGCAACCGCCTCCTGTCTCCTTGGCAACCAAGGATGGAGCCGGGAGAGCGCAGCGGGAAAGGCGGCCTCACAAGAGCCCCTGGGCTGAGCTGGGTCCCTGGGTCTCCCCGGAGCTCGTGGATCTGCCCTCACCCAGTTCCTTCGCCTCCCAGTTCTCTAAGAAAGGGAAGGAAACCGGGAAGAAACGCCTCCCTCCATCTCTGGCAGCCGCTCTGCCACTCCTCCTCGGATAGTGAAGCCGCCCCTAGGCCTTGCTGAATCGCGCTATTGCTTCCACACAGGCCTCTGCACCCGGCACGGGCCCCCTCTTCCTGGTGCCAGGCACCGGGAGACGGATGAAGGACACATTGTCATGTCTCTGAGCTGGTGGGGGGTCAGAGCAGCCACTGTGGCAGGCAGGGAGGGAGCCTCCAGTCCCCGCCTTCTGCTCCCACCCTCTCAGGAAGCCCGGGCCTGCCCGGCCCTGCCTGCACCTCCCTTCACCCTGCGCTCCAGGCGGTGACCTTTTACCCGCAACCTAAATCCAGGATCTGCCCCAAACTGGCCACTGGGCTGGCAGGACACCGTCCACCTTTGCACCCCCAGTGGATCTTCCTCCTCCTTCCTTCACACTCCCCACCCAAGCACCCTAGGTTGTCACCTCCCTTTGACCTTCACGCCTGGAGCTGAGCTCCCGCCACACGGCCGCCGGCCGCCTACCACCTCTTCAACATCCACGCTTTTCAGAGACCAAGTGCCCTTTAGCGGGTCTAGACAAGATGGCGTGGGCTGGGCCTTTCCTTCCTTCTAAGGACGACCACGAATGCCGGCAATGAGAGAGAACCAAAATACAACTCACAGGTGCAGAGACAGTGGGAAGCGGGAGAGGGAGCAGGGGAAGAGCAGAGCTGAGGGACCCTGTGACCCCCCCAACCGAAGGAGACCCAGGCCCGCTGTTCCCTGGTCCAAGCCTTCCCGGAGGAGGAAGACCCCTTGCTCCCCTACTGGACAGGGGCTGTGACTCCACCCGCCAGCCCGGCAGAACCAGCCAGGCTGAAGGGATGCAGGCATCCTCCGTCCCTGACCCCACCGTGCAGCTCCGGGAGTGGGGCAGTGGCAAGGGAGGTCCCCCTCCGAGAAGGAGCTAGCCCTCAGAAGGAAGGAAAAACTGTCTTGGGCGAGTCCTGAGTTGGAGCCGGGCCGTCTGCTTTCCAGTTACCCGTGAGGCCTCCGGCTCTGACCCTCGCTGGCAGCCCGGCCTCCTGGCCTCCCAGGGCGTCATCTGGAGTGGCAGAGCCAGGCTGGGGCCTTCCCTCTGACACCTCGTGTTCCGAGCTGCCCGGCCAGAGCCCCTGTGGGACGCCTGGTGGGGAGCAAACCTTGTGAAGCCGACATGACCCGGCCAGGAGGGAAGGACAGGCGGGGCTGAGGAGGACTCAGGTGGGGCAGATGGGGTTCCTGTGACTTGGGAGGGGCCTGGTGCCCTGGCAGGTGGGATGCTGGGGTCAAGGGGCGGATGCGGGTGGAGCTGACACTACCTGGGATAAGGTCTGAGTGCTGTGGGACAGCAGCATCCTAGGAATGACAGCGGGAGCCGGCCGAGCCCGCTTTAAGGAAGGGCCAGGGAGCCAGCCCAGGCCCTGCCTGGGACAGTGGTTTTCAGCACTTCGTGGTTCTTGCCAGAATAACAGCCAACCAAGATGAAACATGACAAGGCCTAACAAAGTTGTTTGGATTTGGTCTTTGCTTGGGAGCACTGGGGACAATTTTAAAAATGCCTGTAACCCCAGGACTCTGGAAGGCTGAGGCAGGTTGACCAAGTTCCAGCCCAGCCTGCGTAAGTTCGCAATTTAGACTCTGTCTCAAAATGAAAAAAGGAGGGGGCTATAGCTCAGTGTGAAGACCCTGGGTTCAATCCCCAGTAACATGCACGCACACACACCAAAACAAACTTCCTTTTTATTAAGGAAGTTTTCACATACGCACAAAACTGTGGGAAAGTGGAAAAAAACCAAATACAATTATGATGGCTCGAACGGCGCCCCATTAGGGAGCTCTCTGAGGGCTGCTGTGTTTCAACCAAGTGGCCACGCCTAGCTGCATTTATGGTGGTTTAAGGCGCACCTCAAACTGACACTGAAAATATGTTGACGTTACCAACTACAAAGCCCCTTTCATGTTTAAAGGGTGTGGAAATTCAGGTTTGCAAGTGAGAAGCTCTGGAGGTGGACTGCACGGCAGGGTGCATGCAGCACTGCTGAGCTCTATGCTTAAAAATGGGCAAGGTGGGTGCCAGGTGTGGTGGCACATCCCTGTAATCCCTACACTTGGGAGGCTGAGGCAGGAGGATCTCCGTAAATTTGAGACCAGCCTGGGTTACATAGTTCAAGACCAGCCTGGACTACATAGTTCAAGACCAGCCTGGACTACATAGTGAGACCCTATCTCAAAAAAACAAAATAAAGTGGGTGAGGGCAAGACAGGCTGAGCTTTGCCAGGTACTGACGGGCTGAGGGGAATGACTGCAAATTTAAGCCCAGCCTGCGTAATTTTAGCAAGAAGCTGTCTTAAAACAAGAAAATAAAAAGGGCTAAGCCAGTGCCTGATGACCAAAGTACAAATAAAAAGAGAAAGGCCTTCTCAGATGAATGAGAACTACAAGCATTACTCACTATCAGACTTGTCCTTAAAAAATGGCTCATGGGAGTTCTTCCAGCAGAGTTCTCCGAAAGGAAAGAATGAACAACAGAAAAGCAGAAAAATGGAATTGTAACAGGCAGTTCTCCTGCTGAGCGTATGTGGGTTTGAAGAAAAAATATATGATGTCGCTTGATATGCAAGGTGGCGGATCAGGAGGGAAGGAAAAGGCCTGCAGCTGAAGCCAAACCCCACACACGCCTCACTGGAGTGTGCAGCACTGCCCACTGGACAGCCCTGCTTGTTGGTTTTGCGTGTGCACATCGGGGGTGCTTTACTGGGGACTGAGTCCAGGGAATCTCGAACAACACCCTTAGCCTTTTTATTTTGTCTCAGGACTCACTGAGTTGCCCAGGCTGGCCTCAAACTTGTGGCCCTTTTGCCTCAGCCTCCCTAGTAACTGGGATCAATCACAGGTTTAAAGTACCTCACTGACCCTGGTGTGGTGGCGCACGCCTGTCATCCCGGCACTCAGGAGGCTGAGGCTGGAGGATCGCTGTGAGTTGGAGGCCAGCCTGGGCTCCATAGTGAGACCCTGTCTCAAAATAACAAAATAAATGAATAAATAAGTAAATAGTAAATACAAGAGGAAAGGTCTCAAATCAGTAATCTCATCAAAATTTTTATACCAAGAAACATGTCGGGTGTGGTGGCACACCTTGCAATCCCAGCACACTGGCAAGCTGAGGCGCGAGGATTCCAAATTCTAGCCCAGTCTAGGCACTTTAGTGGCTTAGCCAGAGCGGTCTCAAAAGAAGTTGT
>NW_004955456.1:7216218-7217956 GCF_000276665.1 Chinchilla lanigera | reverse complement strand
GTCCAAGGGCAGCCTGGGTGACATGACAAGTTCAAGGCCAGCTTGGACTACATAGTGAGACCCTGTCTCAAAAAACACAACCAAAATGAAATAAAAGGCCTCAAAACAAGTCACCACCTGTGTGTCCCTTTACCCAGTATGGCAAAAACAAAAATAGAAATCAAAAAGCAAAAGCCAACATCAGGCCCAGACTGTTTCACTGAAAAACTCTACCAAGAATGTAAAGCTGGGTCTGCTGCCACCCTGTAATCCCAGCACTCAGGAGGAGGCTGAGGCAGGAGGATCACTGAGATCTGGAGGCCAGCCTGGGCTACATTTGAGACCATGTCTCAGAAAAACAAACTCAATTTTAAGAGATGTGAAAGTCATCACCCTGGCACAGTTTCCTTGTCATGAACCCTGTCAAGCTCATGGGCCCTGCCTTATCGCCCAAAGACCTGTCCCACCACTACCCGGGCTGGAAAAATTCTATGAAGAGCTGTTGGCAGGCGAGGATGGTTTTGCTCATCCTGGTCATGGAGATTTATCTGCGGGATGAACAAGGTGTCCTCCTGCTCAGCGCTGTCCTCACTGTCCAGCGAGGCCTCGTCTTCTTGCTCCGGGGCTCTGGCTCATTGGGGTGGTGCCACCCGCGGGGAGCAGCGGAGTCCTGCAGAGTGCCCCTCCCTCCCCTAGCTAGGGTACGTATTTCTCTAAAGAAACCTGCTAAGAAGCCCACTGATGGAGGAGCTGTGGCCCGCAGAGTGGAGGGGTCTCCCAGGGTGGCTGGGAGGAGCTGCTGCAGAGCATTTGTCAGTTATGGAGCTACTGAAAATTTTGAGATTGTCAAGCACCCTCCTTAAGGGGAGAAAGCTTCCACGAACCACCCAAGAGCTAGGCTGACCGCTTCTGTGCATGTGAACCCTCTGGACAAGGTAAGGCAAGGGAGGGCCCCATCTGAGGCAAAGGTGGCTTGGTACAAGGGGTGCATACTTCCCCTGACCAGACGGCTGAGGTCATACACTCTGTTGGTTTCCTTCCTCTCCTATGGTTAAAGGGGGAGATAAGCACCATTTTTTGTTTTGTTGTGATAGGGCTTTGCTGAGTAGTCCAGTCTTGAATTCACTATGGAGCCCAGGCTGGTCTCCAATAGGCGGGGATCCTCCTGCCTCAGCCTCCAGAGTGCTGAGATGACAGGTGTGCTTCACCACACCCAGCTACTGCTACTCATTTCTGCCTGATGGGGATGGGTGAGATGTCACAGGTCACAAGCTGGTCTGCATTTTTGCTTAGAACCTCGCCCTGCATTTTTCAAGGAGCCCTCAGGTCCCTCCGTGCAGGAACCCTGAGGATGTTTTGCAGGTTTCTAGGAATCTGGTCCTGAAACTGGGCATCAGTTTCCCGACTGTGGCTGAGGAGAGGATTCCTGAGGATCATCCTGGTGCGAGCCTCGACAGACTGGCTGGGTCTCTGTCATGTTCTGTGGGTGCTTCCTGGAACACGTGGGGGAAAGGGTTTGGCTTTTAGTGAGTGTGTTTGATGTTCTTCTCTCAGCACTGTTCAGAGCAAGGATGGGTATTTAAGGCAGCACAGACTGTGAAGTGCTGTTTGTTTTGTGTTTTGCTGTTTTAAGGGACTGAAATCACCTGGAGATGATCTTCTGCAACACTGGGGAATTTAACTTTTTAAATAAAATTCTTATATAGATACATATGGTATTTTTTTTCAACTTTTTTTTAAGAGACAGGTTTTTTTTCTG
>NW_004955456.1:7210300-7216098 GCF_000276665.1 Chinchilla lanigera | reverse complement strand
TTTGGTCTTTTTGAAACAGGGTCTTGCTATGCAGTTCAGGCTGGCCTTGAGCTCACTTTGTAGCCCAGGCTGGTCTCAAACTCGCAACGATCCTCCTGCCTCAGCCTCCTGAGTGCTGGGATTACAGGCGTGCGCCACCACGCACAGCTAGAGACAGGTTCTCATTGTGTAGTTCAGGCTGGACTTGAACTCACTCTGTAGGCCAGGCTGGCCTCAAACTGTCCTGCCTCAGCCTTCCAAGTGCTGCGGTCACAGGTGTGCACCACCACACCCAACTTAAGACACAGTCTTTCTTGGGGCCACAACTCTGTTTTGGATGGGATGGAGATGCTGCGTTTATTGCCAGATGGATTAAAAGTTAACCCCGCACATGTTAGATAAAAGTTTCACAAAAATGTTTTAAAATAAGCTTTTACAGAAAATATGAGAAAGTAGCATGTGGTGGTGCATACCTATAATCCCAGCACTCAGGAGGCTGAGGCAGGAGGATCACTGTAATTTTGAGGCCAGCCTGGGTTGCATAGTGAGTTCAAGGCCATCCTGAACTATGAAGTGAGACCTTGTCTCAAAACAAAAAACAAAACAAAAAAGCCAAAAAAAAAAACAAAACCAGAGGGGACAAAAAAACCCCAAAACAACAACAGAAAATGTAAGAGGGGACATCTCTCAACTGATTTTATGAAGCAAGTTGATATCCTGATACCAAAACTAACAAAGATAATACCCAAACCTAAAAACTATAGACCAATCTCCTTCATGAATTTAAGCACAAAAATTCTTATAAAAGCATTAGTAAATCAGAGCCAGGGGTATAGCTCAGTAGCACAAGCACCTGCCTCGCAAGTACAAGGTCCTGAGTTCGATTCCTTGTACCGGAAAAATTAAAAAAAAAAAGCATCAGTAAATCATAGTCTGTAACGTATGAGAAAAATACACACCATGACCAGGTGGAACATACACCACGTGTGCAAGGCTGGCTCCGTGCTTGCGAATCTGTGAATGTGGTCTCTGACACCCTGAGTTAAACGGGAAGAGCGGTGCCTCACATGCATCAGGCTAGAAAATGCGAGCTGCTGGATGTGGCCCAAAGGGCAAACAGCCACCGAAGAGGCAGCTAAGGAAAGAAAACCCGCAGATAGCGAGTGGGTCCAAGACGGCTCCCTCCCCCGGTGCTGTTGCCACCCAGCTGAGGGTTCTTCTGCTCTATTCAGACAGAAATCATGAATCGGCAAGTGCAGGTCTCCAGCAGCCCTGTTGCCACCTGTGGACACCAGTTAACATTGGACGGTGTCTGTTGATCCTCCCACTCTCTGGTCTCTGCCATTGGCAGCCACCGCTGTTTGATGCCTGCCTGTGCTAGAGACAGCCAGAGCCTCCCAGGGTGGTCTCTGCCGCGGATCTGTCTTAGCTGCTGGTCTCTGGAGTTCTTCTGGGCTAACAGCCCCTAGTGTTTATTGTGCTTTCTTTTTTTTGGTGCTGGGAATTGAACTCAGGACCTTATGCATGCCAGGCAGGCGGTCATGCCACTGAGCTATATCCTTGGCCCTGTGCTTTCTTTTGAAAAGACTCCTCCATCTACCCTACTCAGGATAAAAACTCTGAGTAGACTTCCAGGGCTTTCCAAGGCCACACTACCCAAGAAATAAATCATGAGCAGACTCACAGGACCCTCGGAGAAAGTCTTTGTCTTAACAGGACCTCTGCACGCAGCATGGGGCCAGCTCACTAGAGCGAGCCCTCCTGTCCTAATCTGGGAATGTGAGGGGGTGTTGCTTATACAGCAGCTGCAGGCTTCTGATTGGGCCAAATGTAAGGCTGTGATTGGTTCAGGTGGGTGCAGGGCTCCAGGGCAGGGGCAGCTGTCATGGCCATCATCCAGTGAGAAGGCAGGGTGAGGCCAGCTGTTGGGCTGACAGCTGTCATGTCTTTGGGACAAAGTGGTGGCGCTGAACCCTCGGAATACTCAAACGGGCTGGCGGTGCTTGCTCATGGGACTTGGGAGTGGCTGGGGGTGCCACTGATGGGCCCAGCTCTCCCGTCCCCCTTCTTCAGAGGCAGCAGCAGCCCCGCCGCACCTCCTGCTGGGGCGGCCCAGACAGCCTCGGTGAAGCCGCGGTATGGCAGCAGGGAACACCGAAGCAGGAGGTGGATTTTCCCAGGGCACCGAGAGAAGTCAGCGGGGCTCCAGGATGGGCCGGGCGCTGCTGGCCCAGGGTGGGGCTCTCCTGGGAGGGGCCGGGCCGACGGGTCTCCATCCTGCTCCTGCTCCTGCAGCTCAGCTGGGGAGTGCGGTCCAGAGTTGTCCAAGCCCTGACTTGCACAGAGGGCTGTGTGTAGGCACAGGGAGCCGAGAACCCCAGGCCCAGTGGCCTCTCCCAGCTCGCGGCAGCGGTGGGGAAGGTGATTCTTGGATCTCACGAAGACTTGGCCAGGCTGCGGGGGCCTGGCTCGCAGGAGAAGACCGGGGAGTGTTCGGGGCGACAGAGCAAACCCAGCACCGACCCCAGGAACCAGCCCGCAGAGCCAGGGAACTGGAACTTACTCCTGGAAGCATCGGGAGACAGGGGCCTTTCCCAGAGGCAATTAGCGAAGTCTAACAGCTGGGCATGGCGGGAGCAGAAGAGAGCCCCGCTGTCCACCACCCAGGGCGGCTGAGCGCGCAGAGCTGCACCTTGCGTCAGAGGCTCAGCACTGTGAGGGGGGGACGACTTCCGGACAATCCAGCTGTCAGCGGACAGCGCCAGCAGACAGCAAGGACAAGCCTCGGGACCGGGACCCGGATGTTTGCAGTTGTTACAGCAACACATTTGCCAGACTTTCCCCAGAGACACTGGACAAGGGGACCCGTGCGCCCCAAAGAAAGCAGGCGAGGAGACTGCCAGGAGAGCAACTAGATGCAGACTTAACAGAAGACTTCAAAGCAGCCACCTGACTAGAGGAGGGCCGTGGTGATGGTGTACCCAGTGTGGAAGAGACAGAAATAGGAAAACCAACCAAATGGAAATTATGGAGCTGAAAAGCACAAGCATCTGAAATATTCAGCAGGGGGCTGACAGTAGCATTCAGCTGGGAGAAGAAAGAATCAGTGAGCTGGAATATGAGCGTAGAGCTCGCACAAACTGGAGAGAGAGATGAACAGAAACTCAGAGAATGTGTACACCACGGAGCTCACCAACAGACCCGGGAGGAGAATATCAGGGCAGGGAAGAAAGGAGAGAAAAACAGTCCAAGAAGCAATGGTTGAAAACTTCCCAAGTTTACTGAAAAATAATCATGCGTCCAGGAAGCTCAATGAACTCAAAATGGGGTTATATGGAAATAGCTCCATAGACAGACACACCCTAGCAAGTCGGTCCATCGAGGTTACAAGGCTCAGAATTGCTCCATGGAAGTCAGGTGTACACCTATCAACTCGCAATGAGAAATCCAAAATTTGAGGGGGAGGTAAAAGCAATCACAACGTGTTATGCAAATGCACCAGCTCCCCATGATGGACGCAATTATGTGCTGCAAATACGTACTAATAAATATTTAAAAATTAAACAACAATTTAAATAAGAAGTCTTCCATTCAGAATGGCATTGAAAAGAGTAATGTGTGCATGCGTGGGTTTGACGCCCAGCACCACCAAACAAATACAAATAAAAAAGATAAAGTAAAAAAAAAAGAATAAATTTAACAAAAGTAGTTAAAAATGTATGTTCTGGAAATGCCAAAACATTGTTGAAAGGAATGAAAGAAAGGAATGAGGCTGGGCATGGTGGCACATGTCTGTAGTCCCAGCACTCAGGAGGCTGAGGCAGGAGGATTGCCATGAGTTCAAGGCTAGCATGGACTACATAACAAGACCCTGTTCCAGAAAAAGAAAAAAAAAAAAGGAATGAAACACTATCTGAACAAATGTGGACACATGCCTGTCCATGGATCAGAAGAGGGAGCATTGGAAAGATCTAGAGATCCTGCCCCTGTCCCCTGAACTCCGTCTCTCAAGAGACTGACTTGCTTACACTAAGATTCCCAGGAACTGCAGGGACCCAGGGTGGCCAAAGCAATCCTGAAAGACAAACACAACCCAAGGTCTCAACTTCAGAACTTACTATAGGGCCGGGCATATAGCTCAGTGGCCCAAGGGCCTGCTTGTAAGTGCAAGGTCCTGAGTTTGATTTCCAGTACCAAATATATATAATACACACAAACGATATTTAATGAACTGACAAAGAGAAAATAAACATAAAGGATTTTTATTTATTTATTTGGTCTTTTTTGAGACAGGGTCTTACTCTGTAGCCCAGGCTGGACTCAAACTTGCAATGATCCTCCTATCTCAGCCTTTTTTTGTTTTTGTTTTTTCTCCGGTACCAGGAACCGAACTCACGACCTTGTGCTTGCCAGGCAGGCACTTTTTGCCGCTGAGCTAAATCCCCAGCCCCTCATCTCAGCCTCTTGAGTGCTGGGATTACAGGCATGCACCACCTTGCCCGGATCAGGAATCTTAAAAAAAAAAAAAACTTACTACAAAGCAATCCTTGCTCAGAGACTGTGCTCCTGACAAAGGTATAAAGATAACGAAGACTGAGGCCCAGAAGTGACCCGGATGTCGTGGGCGGCTGACCTGTGACAGAGGCACCAGGCCCCTCACTGGGGAGGGGCGACTCAAAGGGGGCAGCTGTGGCCATGTGCAAGCGGCAACACGGGGCTATGGGCCCAGTGCCCGCGTGCCCGAGGCCCATGGCCCGAGGCCCCCCAAGCCCAAAACAGCACATGTCAAACCCAAACAAGGATCATGTCATTTATAAAAATCAGCTCAAAATGGATCAAAGACCAAAATATAAATGCAAACACTATGAAACCCTTAGAAGAAAACATGGGGATGCATCTTCACGATCATGGGCTCAGCAAAGGTTTCTTAGAAATGACACCCAAAGCACAAGCAACCCAAAGTTGGACTTTTTCAAAATTTAAAACTTGTGCCTCACAGGATACCATGAGGAAAGGGAAATTATGCTGTTGGGTGTGTGGCCCACGTCTGTAATGCTGGCTACTTGGGAGGCTGAGGCAGGTGGATTGCAAGTTTGAGGCCAGCGTGGGCTAAACAGAGTACAGGGCCAATATAGAGTGTATAGTGAGACCCTGTCTCAAAACACAAAACAAAACTAATAAAAATCTGGGCAAGGGGTCTGAAAAGGTATTTCTCCAAAGAAAAGTATGTCATGGGTGAGTAAGTACATGGAAAGAAACTCATGTAGTTATCAGAGAACTGGAAATCAAAGCCACAGTCAGACCCCACCTCCCACCCTTGGACACGGCCTGAACAGCCGGGATCCAAGTGCCGCTGCCGGGAGTGACCCGGGTGGCGGGGGCGGGGCCTCAGATGACTGAGCGCAGTCAGTAGAAGACCCGACAATCCCACTCCGGGCGCACATCCGAGAAAGGAAGGGCGGCCACACGAGGTCGTAGGCAGATATTCTCAGCAGCAGTATTTCATTAGCCACAGAGTGACAAGGCGATGTCCAGGGAGGGGTGAGTGAGCACCCGCAGCACCTGTAGGGGTGGCCCCCGGGCTCCTGTGGACACCATCACCTCGGGACGTGCGTCTCTGCACCGTGGGGGCCCATGCAGAAGACAAAGTCCCTGGCAGGAAGCCACTCTAGAGCTGCCCGACGCTCCATGCCGGTGGTCCTGGTGTGGTCTGGCTACAGCGTGCTTGGCCTGCCTGGGTGAGGACCTTGCCCTGCCAGAACCCGCAGCTGGGGGCCTGGTGACTGCCCTGCGGGGTGACCAGGCGTGGCCTCCGCCCA
>NW_004955456.1:7183980-7208808 GCF_000276665.1 Chinchilla lanigera | reverse complement strand
ATGACTCTGGCTATTATAAATAATTTTATAAAATGTGTCCTGTATGTTACTGTTCCCCTTTGCAAAACCCCAAACTACAACACCGTGTCTCAGAAAACCAAAACCAAAACCAAAAACCAACCTCAAAAAACAAACGGGCTGGGGATTTAGCTCAGTGGCACAGTGCCTGTCTGGTGAGCGCAAGGTCCTGAGTTCGATTCCTGGTATGAGGGGGGGGACCAAAACAAACCCACACCAAAAGTCAGCCCAATCTCTACACACTAACAAAGGATTTAGGAACAAAGAAGACTCTTAAAAATACGCAATGCTTATAGATGCATTTAACCAACCAGACCGCACAGTGCCACGGGAACACGGAGCTCCCCACAGAGGTTCTGTGCCCCCTGTGCAGACCAGCAGGCAGGGCAGTGCAGGGCCGGGTCTCCCTGAGCTCCTACTAGCCCCACTGGCTCTGGTGGACAGGACTTCCAGTGACTTGGGGGACAGGAGAAAGGACCAAGTGGCTACAACAGTCTTTAGGAGGTCTCACTCTACCTAGTGTTAAGGTTTTCTCTTTTTGAGGCAGGGTCTCAGCATGTAGCTTAGGTTGGCCTTAAACCCACTACATAGCCCAGACTGGGCTGAAACTTGCATCGATCCTCCTGCCTCAGCCTCCCAAGGGCTGGGATGCCAGGTGTGCGCCGCCACGCCCAGCCAAAGGTTTGTTTTATGGTGGTAATGAACAGTAACGTGATACTGTGATGTCCCTGGAGGGACGCGTGACACAGCAATAGTACAAAGCCATGAGCCACAAAAACGTGCTGCCTTTTCCCCTAGGCACAAAAGCAACTCAGGGGACGAGCACCAACTGGGTACGCAGGTAAGCAGCGACCCCGGGTCGCACATGGGACTAACACCTCAGAGCAGCTGGGTCCCTCGGGGAGAAAGTCCTTTTTGCCGTTTTTATGAGAACCCTTTAGTATATCCGCGAAGTGGACCACACACTCAAACATAAAGCAAAGATTTGTCAACTCTTAGCAAAATGGTATCTCAGGACCTAGGCCAGGGGAGAGTGAAGCACAAACCCTGGGAGAAACTGGTTCCTGGACTTCGTGAGGCCAACGCTGTGCTCTGCAGAAGCACTCAAGGGATGGAAAGACAGGCGGCGGCCTGGCAGGGGTGCGGAGCATCATCAGCCACGCCCAGGGCTGGCACACGGCCCTCAGAGCACGCCAGTGACCCGCCAGGACACAGGACGACGATGCGAGGCATTCCCCAGAGCAGACGGCAGTGTCCAGCACCAATTTACCGGACACGAGAACGTGCCCAGCACCGCCACTGGGAAACGCAGCTTTAAACAGTACCGCTTCAGTTCCAAGTCGGCGTCACCACCAAATGCCAGCGAGGAGCAGCCCTGGTCTCTCCCCTGACCACAGGGACCAAGGTGCGGCCAGAGAGCGACTTTGGTCCCCACGGCACCTCACACACAAGGCCCACAGCAGCCCTCCCATGGGGACATGGGTGGGGCAGTGTCACCCACCCCACAAGACAGGGCTGCGCCAGGACACGTGTCTGCACGCAGCCCCAAAGGTAACTCTCTCGGGCACAGGACAAGAGCAGTATGAAGAGGGATGCAGGTGGCCTCCAGCCTGACTCCGCCCCAGCCAGTACCAGGGAGTGACCTTGGGGCAGGGTGAACCACCGCAGTGACCCGAATCACCTCAAAATAAAAGCTCAAGCAGGGAACAGGGTCCAACTTTATTTCCTCAGACTGCCCACTGTGCGCCGTGAGACCCGGCGCTGGCCACTGCCCCCGCCCCCGCCCCCGCCAGGCTGGGACCCAGCTTACGCCACCAACCACCTGAGGGTGGGGAGCTGTGTTCTGTGGGCCCGAGTCAGGCGGAGGCCCGGGCTTGCTCTGTACAGAGCTCGGGCCAAGTGGGCCTCTTCTTCGCAGGTGTCCACTCAGCCTCTCACCACCTGCCATCAGAGGCCACCAGGGACAACCCCGGGGCTCACTTTCCCGGGAGACGCCCCATCCCCCGAGGCTCAGAGCCCCAGGATGCCACGCTGCAGGCACAGGGCTCAGGAGGGCAGATGCACAGGTGTGACAGGAAAGGTCCCAGAAAGCAGCCAGCTGCCAGCAGAGGCTGGAAACTCGTTCTCCCTTCCAAAGTAGAGCAGGGCTGCCCACGTGCGCGTGTGTAACAAGGCCCGGGAAGCCACCTGCCGCTGGACACCAACGTGGAAGATTTATTACCCAGGAGACTTGTCCCTCGTGGGGAGCAGCCGGGCACCTCCAGCTTGGCCAGGGGGCCGTGAAGTCTGTCTTCAAGGGTGACCGCTCCTGCCACACCGCTGGCCTCAGAGTCAGCCCTGAGCACGCAGTTCCGAGGGATGCGGTGTCACTTGGCTAGCTCCTCGGCCACGGCTTTGCGCATCTTGTCCTTGAGGTAGGCGCCTTTCTGCCATTCAGACTTGAGCTCCAGCCACTCGTAATACGGGACCTGCAGCGAGGTGGTGGGGATGCGCCACACGGCCTTGCCTGGCTGGCTGTGCTTACGCTGACTGCGGAACTGACAGGGCCGGTCCCTGGCCTGCATGCCCCTGGGCCCTCATGGTGGGGCTGTGGGGTAGGGCCGCTCCCGTGGTGCTGAGGGCTGGGCAGGACTGCTAGATTTGAAAGGACTGGTGAAAACCAACCATAAGCCCAAAGAAAAAAATAGGACAGGACACAGACCATGTATAGGCCTTAAAGCAGACACTCCCTGCATCCCAGCTGCAGAGAAGGTCTGCGGGCCCCATTCCCTGAGGACAGGGCCCCCGAGAGCAGACCATTAGCTTCCGAGGCTGCATGCGCTGCCTAGTGGGCCAGGAGCCCGCCTGCCCACACCCGAGGGTGGATGGGCCGAGGCTTTGGGACGTAAGCGTGAGAGGTGTTGGGAGTGGGGCGTTGGGGGGGCAGCACCTGCCTCTCCAGGGGGCTGGCACAGGGACCCTCCCGGCCCAGCAGTACTCACGTCCACCAGCAGGAAGCCTGCAGCCTGCAAGTGCCGCCGGGCCAGCACGAAGCGCCCCAGGAGGTCCTTGCTTTTGCTGTTGAAGTTGGGGAACTCCCAGAGCAGGATGGCGACCCTGGGGGAGGAAGGAGACAGTCTGCTCTGCCGGCCCTGTGAGCAGGGACCCTGGAGCTGGGCTGCGGGCCTGGCCACCCACCTCTTGGCCCCCGGGGGCGGCGGGCGGCTCTCAGCTGGCTGGGTGAGGTGAGGGGCGGCAAAGTCCCGCAGCGGCAGGAACTGGCCGTCCGCGTCCAGCAGCACCTCCGCGTCTGGGAAGGGCAGGACAGGGCACAGTGAGCAGGGTTGGGCCATCCCCAGAACGGCAGGGCGGGGGGAGACGGCCGGGGTGGGGCAAGGCGGCGCCACCTATCCTGGGGGGGGCCTCACCCAGCACCCAGCCGTACTGCGTGGCTACACCGAAGCTGCCCAGGCTGGAGCTCCCCAGCAGTGCTCGCAGCACTTGCTGCAGCTCCTGTTGCAGGAGGGTCATCTTCCAGTCGGGGGCAGAGGGTTTGGGGCTCACGGCTGCGGCTGGCAGGAAAGGGCCCTGGTACTCTGGGCGCTCCAGCCGGGCAGTGGCGTTGATGTGCAGCAGCTTCTGGAAGGTGCTCTGGTCCTTCTGGGACACAGCCCCTGCGGAGGATGAGAGTGAGGGTGCAGCGGTCCCGGGTGTGCAGTGGCCTGCTGTCCCTGCCACCTCGGGTGCCCGCTCTGGGCAGGAGGCTGTGTGCTTGGGTGGGTAAGGAGCTCACCGAGAAACTGCGTGTGGAACCCGGGGTCCAGGACGGCCCGCAGCTCGGCCTCCCGCACCTGCTGCAGCACGCACAGCGCCCACACCACGTCCACCTGCAGGGCTGGCTGCAGGCTCGCCAGCGCCGGGCCCAGCCGCTCACGCACCTGGCAAGGACGCGAGTGAGAGCACTGGCTCTGCCCAGGGCAGCAACAGCAGAGGGCAGACCACGGCTTGTGACACTGCGGCCCAGCAGGGAGGTACCAGGCACCTTTCTTAGGCCCCAAGAGCGGCCATTAAGCTGGGCTCCCCTACACCGGCCTGCGGGTGGCAGCCGTTCCCAGCAGCGCCCCCACGGGCACTGGGACAGGAAGGAAGCGTTTCCAGCCCTCAAGGCACAGTGACAAGGCCCTGGCGGGGTGGCTTCAGCGCAGGACCGGCCAAGTCCCCAGGGCCCAGGTCTTCACAAGCCCCAAGGCCTTCGGACAGTACACAAACAGCAAAGCCCTGCCTGGTGCAGCGAGAAGCCCACCACAGGACGGGGTGCCCCTCACCAGCCCACGCCAGGCACTACGGTCCCTGTCCTCTCAGGCCAGGCTGCTCCAGGGTGGGGGCGGGTGGAGCCATACCAGGCTGAAGAACTGGTCGTCTTGCTCAGGATGGAAGTTCAGACGGGCGAATGCCAGGAGCAGGCTGCACAGGTGGGCCGCGGTGATGTGTGGGGCACTGCGTAGGGTGTGCTGGGCCGGTCGGGGCGGCAGAGGGACAGGGTGAGCTCCTCCCTGCGGCCTCCCTTCTGCCACCCAGCAGCAAACTGGTCACAGATAGGACCCCGGAAACTGTGCCCTGCTGGGGACTCCAGAGGGGACCCCGCCCCCCAGGCTGGGCAGCTGCAGGGCAGGCTGTGATGCCACCTGGGTGACCAGCAGCTGGGGAGAGTGCGGGGATGCCCAGCCCCACCCTCTGCCTCTCCTGCCCCGTCTCCCGGACTGATGAAAGCACAGGCTCGCTCCCCGGCAGAAGAAACGTTTCACCCCTGGCAAAACAGGCCCCGGAGAAGAGTGCTGCACCCGCCCCACGGGCGAGTTCCGGGCTGGCCCTGCTTCCCTGACAGAGGCTCCCCACGGAGGCCACAGAGCCAGCCTCGGGGCGGCAGAGCGGGGGGCCCAGTGCCTGGGGATGCGGCGGCTCACCTGGACAAAGGCTTCAAACAGGGGCACGTTGAGCCACTTGAGGAAGGCGAAGGACGTGGCACAGCGGGCCATCTCGCCGGGCGTCAGGCTGGGCATGAGGGGCAGCAGGTCGGCGGCCAGGCGCTGGCACACCTGGGTCTGGTGGAAGCTGAGTTTGCCTTTGGGACAGAGCAGAGCACAGCGCTCGGCTGGGGAGCGGAGCAGCCACCCGCTGCCCACCTCCACCCTGAGGTGCAGCGCAGTGTCTGTGACCAAATTTATCCCTGCGCCCAGGCAAGGGGAGCAGGGCCCATGAGTCACAGCGTTCCTGTGGCAGCCTCCTGGGCCGGTGCCTCACATGCGAGGTGGGCACCGAATTTGACACGGCTGCGGGTCCGCGGTGCGGGCTCCCTGCCACTCACCGTAGGCGTAGGCCAGGTCCAGGAGCATGCCCTTTGTCAGCGGGAAGGGCTTTTGCACCAGGTGGTACGAGACGGCCCGCAGCAAGGGCACCGACCGCCGGCTCTGAGCCGCCAGCGTCACAAGCACCTTCCGCAGCTCTTCGGGGCCAAAATGCTCCACCAGCTCCAGACACTGTCAACCACAGCCGCGCAGGCGTGAGCTCGATGGCCTGAGGCGGCAGGGACGAACTGGGGGCAGGGGTCCCATCCAGTGCAGCCCCTGCGAGACAGCAACTGGGCCTGAGCTGACTCCACACGGCCCGTCTGCGTGGGGCCTGCCTCCCTGCCTGCCGGCAACCCCGGGACCTGAGCGCTATGTCCGCAGCCAAACTTATCCCCGGGTCCCAGGCAGGGGACCCAGAGCCCATGAGCAGCAGAGCTTGCTGTGGCAGCCATCTGGGCTGGCCCCCACCACGGCGAGATGAGGGCCGAATTTGACTCGACTGCAGCTACGGCAGGGCTGGGAAGGTGGAGGAGACAGGGAGTGGAGGCGGGGGTGGGGGACGCAGAGTCTGGGGCGTCAGACGGGGACTAGTCCGGCTAGGACTTGCGCTAACACCAGGAGCTGCCCGCCTCAGATGGTTTAGGAACAGAGTTAGGAGAAAGAGCCAGAAGCGACCAAGGGAAGCGTCGTGCTGGGACACAGCTGGAGCTGCTGCTGCACTAATGCGGCTCCTTGGAGCCCTCTCACTGCGCCCTGTGGGACACCTGCACTTGTGGACCCCAGGTTCCAGGGCGCCTGTGGCCAGGCACGCAACGCCCCCCTTCCGCAGAGGACCATCGCCCGAGGACATGCCCAGAGCCTCGGGAGGCAGGCAAGCGCTCCTGCTCTGCGCCTGTACCTTGTCTTCTAGGCGCGTCATCAGCAACTCTGAGAGGTGGCCAACCTTCACCATGATGGTCACCACCGTGCGGCTGTCCTCGATCTCTGTCCAGCGCCTCTCCAGGTGCACCAGGAGCTCGGCCAGCAGCTCGGAGGACTGCCCTTGTATGGACGTGGCACAGGACTCCGCCAGGAAGGCCAAGTGCTTGTAGTTGAGCCTGCGCAGGCGCCAGCGCACCTCGTGCTCCACCGACTGCAGCTCCCGCGAGGTCCTGGGCAGTGCCAGCATGTACAGGCTCCGCAGCAGCCTCACGAGGGTCTTGTGCCACACAGAGGATACCTGGGTGGGAGGAGAGGCTCAGTCACACGCGTCTGGCAGCTGCCAGAGAACTGCCAGAGAACAGCTAGCACCCATTCTTCTAGGAATGTGCGGGCCACTGTGGCCAGGGTAGTTTGCTCTCGCCTGCAAACAGGGTCCCGAGCGCTAGCTCATCTCCCAGGCTCCCCAGCGCAGCTCTGACCTGCCGGGGCTGCGCTGAGACCACGGCCCCAGTGTGGCCCAGCACAGCTGTGTGGGGCAGACCTGAGCTGCAGGCCGATCATGTCCAGCCCAGGCCAGAGCAGCAAGCGGCCGGCTTCCTCAGGTCAGTTTCTGCCACCAACTCACTACTTTTACATGCCAAGACAAGTATTTACCTATAGCGTTAAAACCCGATTTTTCCTCAGGGAATTAATTCTGAGATTGAGAAGTTCAAAACAACCCTAAGGTTTTGGTGACCCGAAGTTTCTCAGGAATGCGATTACTCTGCCAAGAGCAGTGGAAACGACAGGCTGCGGAGCAGATGGGCTCAGGTGACCCCAGCCTCAGCCTCCAGGCCAGGGCAACCTGCACCTGCACTGCGGCCAGGGGCAAGTCCCCCGACACATGGCTGCTCCCGGGACTTATTTTTTTCAGCCTCAGCCGCCCCTTTTCCCCCTCAGGACTTCTGACGGCGGGCAAAAATCACCCCTGCAACTACCATGCCCCGAATCCCCCACAGGCGGCACTCCGAGCAGGCTCTCCTCCAACAGTAGGCATCTTTCTTTTTTGGTGCTGGGGACTTAACTCAGGGTCTGTGTGCTGAGCAGCACCCCAGCTGTTTTAGCTTTTCGGTTTTTTTGAGATAGGCTCTCGCTTTGTAGCTCAGAGTGGCCTCAAACTCGAGGCAATCCTCCTGTCTCAGCCTCCTAAGTGTTAGCATTACACTTTCAGACCTGGAGACAGGGTCCTGCTAACTTGCCCTGGCTGGGCTTGAAACTGGGTTTGTCCTGTGTGAGCTCTGGATGCTGAGGTCACAGGTGAGCACTGCTATTCAGCTCAGGCACTCATACTGCACAGACCACAAGGCACCCACATTCCTCAAAGCACCCGCTGTCAGCTCCACCGAACACGTAAGCAGCAGTGGGGTCCATTCCCCCATGTCTCAAAGAAGCTCCGGGGGCCCAGCCCGCGCCCTGTCTGCACTGCAGGGAGCATCTCCAGGTCTCAAGGAGCTGCAGACCCGTGAGGTCAGTGTGGCCCAGACCCCACGCTCAGGAAGACAGCAGGTGGTGCAAAAGGAGTGCAAATCCCTCCGCACTGACCGCAGCCTGTCTTTCTGCCGTGCTGGGGATCAAATAGGGCTCAGCAAGAAACAGACACGTATTTGAGCCCATGCACAGTGTGTGGTTGTGTGAATGCATTTACCCAAACAGAAGTTCCAGGAGACAGTGTTCCTCTTACTATGTGTCTCTCGTATTACTCTACCTCATTAAAAGGGCCACAGGCTGGGCAAGGTGACACAGCCTGTAATCCCAGCACTCTGGGAGGCTGAGACAGGAGGATTACAAGTCTTAGGGACTTAGCTGAGATCCTATCTCAAAAACTAAAGGCTGGGGATGGATGCAGATCAGTGTGAAGGTGCTGGGTTTAATCCCCAGTACTGATGATAAAACCTGCAGTTTGAAAAAATGCTTAGCACAACCCCCTCCTCCTCTTGCCTGACACCTTCCTCGAAAGGCAGGCCAGGGGCCGAGGGTCGGCTCGGCCAGGCCAGGGCTCGAGGAAAGCCTTGGTATGAAACTGGCTCCAGCTGTCCGGTGCTGCTGCAGCTCAGCCACACGAACGGGTCTGGTTTCTTCTCCACGCTCCCGCTTTTTTTTTTTCACTTTTAAGCTGTGAATGGGGCCAGATTCTGCCCACTTGGCTCAAGCACCAGGGACCCCGTCAGTCCTGCTGCATCTTTTCCAGCCTCAAGGGTCATGCCCAGTCAGCAGCCGGATGCTGGGCGGGGCAGGAAGCTAAGTCAAGGCCATGGGTCTCTGAGGAAAACACCGAGGAAAAAGAAGGACCAGCCTCGTCTCACCTCCTGCACATCACTGTGTGTTCCGCTAAGATGAACACAGAGGCAGTGACCCAGTGGGGCTCGGAGGACTTTTGGATGCACCGAGAGGGATGGGCCACAAGACTCCGAGGCGCCTCTGCAGACGGTGGTTCGGTTGCTCTCCCCTCGGCAAGCCCCAGAAAACACAGGGCACCCACCTGACTGCTGACCAGCTGGAGAAGCTGCTGAAATCGCCTGTCCTCTAGGAGCAAGGCCTTGTCCTGTGGCTTCTGGGACAGCAGGCGAGAGAGCTGAATGAGGATGAGTGCCGCGTGATTGTGGCTCAGGCTGTGACTGCCACCCAGGAGCTCGAGCAGCTCCTCCGGCCGGGAAGCCTGCTCGATGAGCCGGTCCACCTCTTGCTTCTCTGGGAAGGGGGTGAACACCTGCTCTTTTTGCACCAGCTCCTTCAAGAAACTTGGGGAGCAGGAACTGGGGGAGGTGGCTGAGGAGGTCAGAGTCTTATGGGCCACTCTGGCAAGTCGCAGCTGGCCAACTGGAGCCAGAGCAGGCGCTAGGCGAGTGGCTTCTCTCAGCAGGCATGAGCACCGCTTCACCAGGTGTGCGGCCATGATGGCCCGGGGGGCTGGGAGGCGAGGCTTCTAGCAGGTGATGCCAAAGCACTGGAAAGAGAGAGGAGGAACTGGAGGGGCAGCTCCAGACCCACAAACTTAGGAGAGCATGAGAAGTGACGCGAAGTCACAGTTACCCTCTGCCTAAAGCCAGCCTTAATCTTCTGTTTTTTTGGCTGTTCATACAGATGAAACAGTACTTCCCGAGACAAAAATCACAGGGGATTTGTTTCGGTATAAACTGCTATCAAACATCAAAACTCATTACGGCTTGGAAGGTTTCCAGCCCTAGTCCGCTTCAAAATCACCTAAGAATGATCCAACTCAGATTCTGTGACTACTCTGCTGTTAAGAAGGATAAATTCGAGTCATTTGTAGTAAAATGCATGTACCTTGACTCAGGGGCGTTAGGTGAAATGAATCAGACACACAAGTTTTAAGTATCGAATGTTTTCTCTTATATAAGAAACCTAAAGTGTAAATAGACCAAAGAGTAAATTAAAAGGCAATAGAAAGTAGACACATCTTTTGCAAATGTGAAATAGACCAAAAAGTGTTGGGAGGGATGTAAAAGAATTCAGGAGTGTCATGTACATATAGCAATTATCCACAATGAATATATTCATTATGTACTGGAAATATGTACTTAAAAAAAAATCCGACTCTGCCCACCCTCCCAAATGGGAATCTCTGTAGGTAAGGCCTGGATAGCACTGGTATTATCATCATTTCAATGGTGGGCAGGATTAAGAATTACTGATCCACAGAATCAATAAGACAAGAAACTCTAAACTGTAATGATTCTGCAAAACCCAGGACCCACATTCCTCAAGGTTCTGTGGCTGTATTTTAACACTACACACACGACAGTGCCTTCCCAAGCGAAGTTACGTCAGTAGCCTACTTGGAAAAACCAAACCGTGCCTCAAGTTGAGAGCAAAACCTCCTAAGTCAATCATGAGAGCACCTGATAACACGGCCCTGAACTACATTCCCAGTTTTCTCTCTCCTTCCCCACAACGCATGCCTCGAGCTAATCAGGCTCCACTCCACCTTGCAGGGCTTGCTGCCCCTTGCCCCATCACAGGGCCAGCAGAACACACTTCATCTGCAGAACTCCTTGAAAGGCTGCCCCCTTCAAAAATGTGTCACGCATCCCTACGATGCTGCTTTTAACAATTTCGTCTGGCCATCCCGCTCCCTAACGTGTCTAACGTAGGTGAAATGCATGATCAGGGCCTGGCCTCTGCCGAAGCAGAAAGCACCTCTGCTTTTCATCCATTTCCGGAAGGTGGTAAACGGCCGGCACTTTTTTTTAAAAACATGCGCGGATCACTGCAGCTATAAAAAGCTTAGTCCACCTAAAGACTCGGGGAGGAAGAACATTTGACCTAGCCCCACGCTTCCTGGACCTTCGAACAGTAGAGGAGCGCTGCAAAACCTTTCCAGTTTTTAATACAACTCTGAGAGCAACTTACAAGAGGACATTTATGAATAAAAGCTGGACTTGGGTTTAGGCAAAGATCAGCCCACAAACGGGGTCCTAAAATGCAGAGAGAAAATCGACTGCGAGGAGGCATCCAGGGTCACGGCGGGCAGCGCCTCGCAGGCCCGGTCTCGTAGCCGGCGGCAAAGGGCGCGTGCGCAGTAACGGGCCGGCGCCGCGTCCAGCGCCCTGCTAGACCCATACTCCGGGCCCCGCGGGCCCAGATCCTCACCTGCCTTCAGGGCCCGCCGCCCCACCCGCCCTCACTCCGCCTCCTTCCACCCCTACCTCCGAGCCCTCAGTGCCCACGCTCGGCAGACCCTCCTCTACTGCGAGACCCACGCGGCGAGCGACGCCGATGACCTCCATGCGTCTCCCGGGCCGTCCCCAACTCACGCGGCTAGGCGCGGCGCGCTTGTACGCGTGCGGAGCGACGCCGGAAGCGAGGCGCGCGCTCGCCCTACGTCATCGGAGCGCCACCGGAAGCGAGGCTTGCCGCGCGCCTCCTGGCCGGAAGGGAAGGTTGCAACTCCTTCCTGTAGTAACCCCAAAGGGCTTACTACCTTTGCTGAGCGCGCGTGCGACACACTGGGAAGTGTACCGAGAAACGAGTGATGGGAAATTTAGAGATCGGAAGGAGAGAGCCGGGCGTGGTGGCGCACGCCTGTAATCCCAGCACTCGGGAGGCAGGGGATCGTTGGGATTTCGAGACCAGCCTGGGCTACAAAGTGAGCTCAAGGCCAGGCTGAACTGCAGAGCAAGACCCTGTCTCAAAAAGATAAAAAAGAAAAAAAAAAACAGTAAAATAAAGAACCCAGGAAGTTAACCCGGAAGGCTTGGGTTTCCTCCGGCCGGGATCTCGTTCCTGCACGGAGCACGGGATCGGCCCTTTATTGCAGGGCCGTCTTCAAACGGAGCTCTACTCCTAGCTATCGCGCCCGCTTGTTATTTTTAAACAAGAGACACGAGAATCGCCTTATTGTCCGCGATCTTCCTGCCGTAGCCTTCCGAGCAGGTGGACAATAGGCGCGCATCACCCTACCTGGTTTACCTTGTATTTTGCTGCTGGACTGAGACTCGTACACTTTGTACAAAAATTAAATGGATCTGTAATCTTAAATGTTAGAGCTAAAAATTGTGAAACTCATAAAAAGAAATTTAGATGTAAGTTTTTTTGGGGAGGGAATGTAGCTAGATTGTGGCGTGCGTGAGTCAGTGCATTTGATCCCGGGAGCTGCAAAACAACGGCCCCCCGGCCCAATTTTCATGATTTTTGCCATTGGAGGCGCGACGTGAGAGGCCCGTGCCGCTGGTGGTAAGAAGAATGTAAGTCAAGGAGTATAGAAAAGTTGAGTTTATTGATAACACTGCAAGGAGATGTTGCAGAAAACAGACCAAACACGGGAGGAAACGGCACCGAGGAGGTGAAGGAGACAGTTTACGACGCCTGTGCGTATCTGACTAGGATCTATCTTAAAGAGCCAGAGCCCCGCCCGGTTCGGGGCTTTTAAAGGGAAAGCGAGGGGGCGGTACAGAGGCAGATTTAGTGCGTTATGATTGGAAGGTTGGGTGACATCTTGGGTTGCTAAGGGAGTTTAAACATTTCAGGTTATGCAAGGTAAGAAATGTCCTGTTCATTGTAAGGCCATCAGTTATACAAGGCAGGAAAGAAGGGGTTACACAAAGGAAGAAATGTTCTGTCATCGGCCTGCCGCACATGTCCGCCTGGTTGCGAGGGCATTCTTGGCAGGCCTTTATTTAAAATTTTAATTTTTCCCCTTCAGAAACAGTGGGTGGCCGGGCATGGTGTTGCACGCCTGTAATCCCAGCACATGGGAAGCTGAGGCAGCAGGATCGTTGCGAGTTTGAGGCCAGCCTGGGCTACAAAGTGAGTGCAAGACCAGCCTGAACTGCATAGGGAAACTCTGTCTCAAAACGACAAACAAAACGCAAAACAAGGAGGCTGGGGATTTAGCTCAGCGGCAAAAAGCGCCTGCCTGGCAAGCGCAAGGTCGTGAGTTTGGTTCCCGGTACCGGAGAAAAAAACCAAAACAAAAAAAAACACGAAACAAAATAGTGGGCAAATTCCAAGAGGGAAATGTGCTGACTGGGGGAAAAGCAGGGAGCTTTATATTTGATTTTAATGTAAGGAAGGGAGTACAGGAACATTATCTTAGGAAAACTTTTGCTGGGTCCTGATGGTCTTATTGTCCACCCAGCTCAACTCTGGGACAGGCAAATGTTCGAAGACAGTAATATCTTCTTTTGATAGAGTTTAGTGTTCCTGGCATTTATGAAAGAGAAGAAAAAAGAGCACAGTCCTTTCCTCAGCAGGGTTAACACATCTTTGTAGATCAACTAGGGCTGTTGGTCAAGGATGTCAGAAAAAATCCACATATTTGTACTAAAAGGGGCCTTTGACATTATATAAGGACAGAAGGAAAGGATATTCTCTAAGGAAAGGATATTCTCTAAAAAAAGATTAGAGGCAAAGGGAAGCCAGGTGTGGCAGTGCACACTTGTTTTCCCAGCATTCAGGAGGCTGAGGCAGGAGGAGGATTGCTGTGAGTTTGAGGACAGCCTGGACTACATTGGGAGACTTATGGTACTTAAGACCTATGGTACATGTGCCAGAGCTTCTATTGGTATCATTGAAAGCTCTAAAAGATTTGTGGTCACTGCTGTAAGGCTTCCAAGTGATTCAGTCACCTGGGGATGTAGGTGTGGACTGCAGCCTCCAAGGTGAAAAGTTAATGTTTTACTGCAGACTCATTGCTCAGCTGCAATTTGGCTAACTCTAACCCCAGTTTTAACTCTGGGCCTTGGTGCTGGGCTAGTGAGTCCCATGGGCTTTTTTTTTTTTTTTGTCTTTCTGGGACAAGATCTCACTATGCAGTTCAGGCTGGACTTGAGTTCACTTTGTGGCCCAGGCTAGTCTCAAACTCGCAACAATCCCCCTGCCTCAGCCTCCCGAGTGCTGGGATTACAGGCTGTGCCACCACGCCCAGCTTTGGAGTTCCATGGCTTTGACTGTCCAAGGCAGGGTGGAAATTGAAGAGCCCACCGACCAGGTGTGGTGTTTCCCTGGGGAACCTGGCCGACATCGGCCTCTGCTGCTGGGGAGGGGCAGGGTGTGGGCAGGTGGAGCCTTCGCTCTTGGGCTTCCTCCAAGCTTCCTGGACACTCTGGTCTCACTGCCCATGCCCAGAGGCAGTGCCCAGAGCCACAGGGACCAGGCAGGAGCCAGACGCCCGCCAGCTGTCTTCCCAGAGCCTGCGATGGCTCGCGTCCTTTTGTGGGCAGCGAGGTAGCCTGGGCAGCAGACCCACATCTCCCTCGTGGGTGGCGGCCAGGAGTGGTTGCAGAGCTCAGTCCCTAGCCTAGTGGGTCCAGGCTGAGCCACTGAGCCCCTCCTCCTGTTCATCTGTACCGTGCGCTGGCCTGGCTCACTCAGCAAACATGCACATTCGCACCCACGCACATGCGCAGATCAAACCCACCGGCCGCTCCCGGCACCACCTTAGTTCTGGTGCCGGAATGGGACTGGAGACTCATCCGGTGGCTCCTCTGAGCTGGTAGGGGGCAGAGCTCTCTGCCTGGGAATCTCTGTCCCTCCTGCCTCTGGGGGAAACTGAGGTGCAGCCCACTCAGAGCTACAGCCTCTGAGAACAAGAAGAGTTAAAGACTAGAGGCAAACGGGGCTGGGGATTTAGCTCAGCGGCACAGCGCCTGCCTAGCAAACGCAAGGTCATGAGTTCAATTCCTGGTACCGGAAAAAAACTAAAAAAAAAAAAAAAAAGGATTAGAGGCAAAGGGAAGCCAGGCGTGGCGGTGCACACTTGTTTTCCCAGCATTCAGGAGGCTGAGGCAGGAGGAGGATTGCTGTGAGTTTGAGGACAGCCTGGACTACATTGGGAGACTTGTTTCAAAACAAAACAAAACAACTCAAAAGTGCTTCTGGTCTGGGAGACCTTAGCAGTTTACTTCTTCTCTGGATAAAGGCAGTTAGCAGACTCAGCTGGCTGCCTCCATTAGCAGGTGGGTAACCGAGTGCCACACGTTCTAGGAGCTCTGTGGCAGGAACCACAGCAAAGGTCCTCGTCATGACATCACAGCCTGGCGTGTGCCGCCTGCCGTCCCCGGGAGCTCCCCTCTGTGTCAGCTCAGTCCCTGCCGTTGAAGGCCGCTGTGGCCTTGGCGTCCATGTCTGGCACAGCTCCTGTCACCTGGGTGCACAAGAAACACAGCCCAGCCCAATCCAGTTGCAGCCGCAGCTGAGCAGGGAGCTAAGCGAGGGTCCCAGAACCTGGCTCTGTGAGCGGTGTTATTTCGGGAAAAGTGAGTCAACAGTAGCCGGGAGCTCAGGAGAAGAAATTTTATTAACGTTGGCGGTCCCCAGAGGAGTAAGCTCCAAAGTCCAAGGCGCTGATTACACAGTTTGTCTTTTTTATAGAGTGGCCGGCAGAAGTTACAAAAAACTAGGAAAGTTTAGCTGAAGGACATGGTACAGTGGGTATCTTGTGGTGAGCGTAGCTGTACGTAGCAAAGTTGCTTTTAGCACATTCACGGAAGTTTCAGTTTGATGACAAATCATATGATTTAGCTGAGTTCAGTGGCAGAGAACTGCAGCAGGTTTATTGAACAAGACGCTGCAGTTGGGTCAGGACTGCTGTTTTAGTGTGATGTTTTGCGGATGAGCTGACAGCTGGCAGCCCCTCCGTGGCTGGGGCGGGGATCGCAGAAAGATGGGGCAGAAGGTTGGAACTTCCGGCCCAATCCAGACGTCGGGCGGGGGCGGGGCATCCTGACGTCAGGGAGGGGCGGGGCGGGGCATCCTGACATGACAAGGGGGGGAGGGGAGGGGAAGGGGAGGGAGAGGGGGCGGCAGACGATTCCGGCACTAAAGGTCTGTGAGCTGATCGCCAAGCCTGCTAAGGGAACCTCTCAATGCTCCGGATGTTGGAGCGTGGGGCAGCTTCTGGGTTGGTGACGTCAGTGTGAAGAGAGGAGGGTGCAGCTCCACCCCATGGGGACAGACTGACCTGTGACCCCTGCCCGGGCCTCACCCTGTGTGTCCCTCTCTGCCGGCCTCTGATCTGACTCCCTGGTGATGAAGGGCCTGGTCACAGTGCAGCGCTTGCTGTGAACCCGGGGCCGTCATGGGACACTCCTGTCCCAAGCACAAGCGGCCCCAGCCTGCAGGGCTGAGACCCTGGGTCAGGGGGTCTGACGCAAGCCTGGCTGCCAGCGCTGGGAGCTGGTGTGGGCTGCGGGGTGCCCAGGTCCATGCCGTAGCGGGGACACGCGCTCTGCGGGGGACTGCACAACGGGGACAGCAGGCGGTGTCCATCCACACGCCCTCCTGTCTCCTTGAGCATGTCCAGGAGTCACGCTCGTGCCCGCTGCATGCTGCTCCGCTCCTGCTCCAGTCGCCTCCGGGGCTTGGGCACCCAGAGCAGGGAGGGGTGGCCTCTCCTGGTGCCCTAGTCTGGCCAGAGTGCGCCCAGCTCTGTGTGCCTGGCTTGGGGAGGCCTGTGTCCCTGCACCTGCCCCAGCCCCCGAGACCCCAGGGGCAAGGCGCAGTTTCGCTGTCCCGTCTTCAGGACCCCAGGACAGACGGACAGACCGAGACATAAAGCCAAATGGATTTTTATTAGCAACTCGTGGGAGGCATCACACGCTGTCTGGACCCAGGAGGGGAGGTTCTCGCTGAGCAGCCGTGTGCTGGTCACTCTGGGCAGGCGGGGGGCCCCGGGTGGGCCTCTCACTGCAGGGGGCTCTCTGCGGGGGACAGGTGGGGACAAGGAGAGAGGTGGTCACTGCTGCCCAGTGACCTGGCCAGCATGTGAGTAATGGGGATGCCAGGAGATGCCAGGTCACAGGGAGCATGGTCAGTGTCCCTGAACCTCTGCCCCCAGCGGGCCCCAACCCTGAGCTCATCACTGCCCCTCGGGTTGCAGAGCACCGAGTCCCACAGGCTGCCAGCTCCGTACTCCGGGCCGCTTCCGTGCCGCTAGTCCTCTCACAGGTACCCGCTCCTGTCCCCGGCCCCTGCTAGGGGCTGGAGTCCTTAGGGGTCCCTGGGGTTGGCAAAGGTCCCCTAGAGCCTTGCCCTGTCCCCCCACAGATCAGTAGGACGGGGCAGTGGGTGGGGCGTGGTCCCGTGGTACCTGCATCGGGGTTCACACACTGCAGGGCGCACCCGTCAAAACAACACCTCTTGTCTGCCTGACAGTCCCTGTGTTTGATGCATTCGTTCCGTGCCTCACACAGCTCAGGGGCCAGGGCAGTCTGCACCCAGGGGCAGCTGCGTGTTTTCTGGGTATCTGGTAGACAGAGACGGGGGCCCTGTGTCACCCGAAGCCTTGCTGGGTCACAGGCCCCACCCAAAGGCTCCATTTTACAACAGGGAAGTTTAGTACTGTGGAAATCCTGGCTGGAGGTGTCCCCCGGCCTCCCCACTGCGGGCCTCGGGGGCAGGACCTCATGGCAGCTTTGGTGGCCTGGAGCTCTCAGGGGACATGCTGGGTAGGAGGCCGAGAGGCTGCCCAGGGCCAGAGGCCTGGCACAGGGCTGGGGTGGGCGCTGAGGGAGGTCTGGGGCCCCTTCCCAGCCTTACCGTAGATGGGGGTTCTGCAGGAGCGGCCGCAGGCGCTGGGGCAGCACACAAGGTTACCGAAGCAGTCCTCACTGGTGATGCAGGTCTGCTCTTGGGCACAGGACATCTCCTCGGAGGCGCTGGACTTGGGGCACATGGCCTCAGCTGTAGGGAGGATGGGGGTCCCTGTGGTCACCACTGGGCTCCTCAGGCAAAGGTGTGGACAGACACCAGGGAGTCCAGCCCCTGACATTTCTCAGTGGGGAAAAGACTTCTGCCCAATCTGTGACAGCTGAAGGAGTCTAAGAAATCCAAGAAGTCAGCTGTGGAAATGAGGGAGCCGGTGGGTGTGGGATCACACACGTGTCACCCCAGCACTCGGGAGGCCGAGGCAGGAGGATCTCAAATTTGAGCTCAGTCTGGACAACTAGATGACTGAGCAAGACCCTGTCTCAGAATAAAAAATAAAAACGGCTGGTGATGTAGCTCAGCATAAAGGCCATGGTTCAATTCAGCACTGAAAAAAAAAAAAAAATTAGGAAGCCAGGTCACAGGCCCAGGGTAGGAGCAGGGAAGCTCGGAGCCGGAGTGGAAGTGACCTCGGCCACCCAGCTCCCAGCCCAGCAGGTCCCCCCTGGAGCTGCGGCCTCCCCACCATCCCTGGCCCCGCCTGGCCGTGCCCCTCTGTCCTCTCTGCCCTGAGCCTCAGCAGAGCAGCAGTGGCAGGTGCTGGGTGGTGTCGGGAGGGAGGTCACCGGGTCCCTCCGGGGTGAGGTGGCCGGGCTACCTGACGAGAAGGAGGCCAGGTCCAGGTCCAGCGCCAGGGCCGCCTCCAGGGCGAGCAGGCCGAGGGCAAGGCTGAGGAGAGAGCGCATGGTGGCGGTTGGTGGCAGGTAGGCAGCGGACGGTTGGTGGCCTGAGAGCCCAGGCGCATTTAAAGGAGCGGCAGGAGGAAGACTGGGGCGGTGGGGGCCCCAGCTAGGCCTGGGAACTTCCTCTTGGATGCATGGCCAGGCCAGGCCAGGCTGGAGGAAGGAGTGTCGAAACTGGGTCAGTTTTTCCTTTCTTCATTGCTCTGGATTGCCCCCAGGGGCTGGCACATGCTAGGCAAGCGCTCTCCCCTTGAGTGACACCCCAGCCCTTTTTATTTTATTTTTAGACAGGGTCACACTAAATTGCCCAGGCAGTCCTGGAGCTTGCAGCCCTCCTGCCTCAGCCTCCTGAGCAGCTGATAGTACAGCTGTGCACCACTGTTTCTGGTGGGGGTAATGATTCTAAATTAAAAAAAAAGTCTTGTAAAGTGACTCTGTCCCCTCTGCTTTAAAAGTTTATGAAGAAAACTGTGAAAGAAGATGCAGGGTTTGTGGCAGTCATAGCAGAGCTGTCCTTTCGAGGGGCTCTGTGGGATCCTCAGGGACAAGGGGACTCACATGCCCCAGATTTGTCCACAGTCACATAGGAAACAAAGCAGGAGGTGAGGGCGACCTTCGAGGGTGATTTGCTTCTTTTGGATGTTGTCGTTTTCTTTGTTTTCTACGAGGCTGGGCCCTGGCTCCTCGCCAGGCACATGGGGCCTGGGGACAGGCAGGGCCACCTCTTCCCAGAAGGCCCTGCGAGTGCCAGGGGCAGGGGCTGTGAGGCGCCAGGTGCCCTCTTCCAGGCACTGCCCTGAGCCTCTGCCTGAGGGCTGGACAGGAAGAAGGCGTGGACCCCGCACCCAGCCCCAGGACAGGACCTTCCGGCAGGGACCCTGAGGGCTCTCAGCTTGGGACACAGAGCCCCGCAGAGCGTCTGTCACCAGACCTGCCAGGGCTGGATTGCGCCTCCTCGTGTGGCCTGGGCGAGCGTGGCTCCTGCAGGGCCCCCGAGTCCCCTCCAAGGGATGAGGTGTGGCACCACCTGCGGGCTCTGTCTGTGGCTTGAAGTTCCCATGTGCTGCCTCACCTTCTCCGGGCAGAGGCTGTCACAGGCGGGAGGGGACATACATGGGCTCCGAGGCCCCTGACTGGCCCTCTGCTGCCCATTCTCTCTCCCTTCCCGCCTATGCCGAAGGCCAAGTCCTTCCAGCTCCATGCTGAGCAGCCCAAGGGCAGCGCTGACCCTTGCTCAGGGACCCCCGTGAGCTTACACCACAAGCCTCCTGCCCCATCCCATGGTGCAGTCCAAGACCGCGTCCGCAGGACCAGCAAAGCTACAAATGGCAAAAAAGGACCAGTAAAGGTACTACAAATTTTTTTGTTTTGATTTTTGAGACAGGGTCTCACTGTGTGGTGCAGGCTGGCCTTGACTTCACTATGTAGCCCAGGCTGACCTTGACTTGATCCTCCTGCCTCAGCCTCCCGGGTGCTGGGATTACAGGTGTGTGCTCCTGTGCCTGGCTTGATTCTGATTCTTTGTTGAAATGTAGTTCCCATGCCATAAACCTCATCCCTGGAAAGTGTGCAGTTTGGTGGCTTTTGTCACCTCGGCAGGGTCAGACCTGTCCCCACATGTAATTCCAGAGTGCTCCTGCTGTCTGTGAAGAAACCTTGTACTCTGCAGCCCTCCGCCTATCCCCCGCCACCAGCTTGCTTTCCGCCCCCCGAGGATTCGCCTGTCCTGGTCACTTCTTCATGGGGTGCTGTGTGACCTGCTACAGCTGCGTGTCTCTCTGAGCTTTTTATTTTTTATTCACAGCAAGTCAGCATCTTGCTGTGAAGCCCAGGCTAGCCTTGAACTCCCGGTCCTCCTGCCTCAGCCTCCCATGTGCTGGGATTACAGGCATGTGCCACCATGCGGAGCTTCACCATGGTTTTTTTTTTTTTCACCATGGTTTTTGTTGTTGTGCAATCTTAAAAGTCTCGAACGTTATGTCCTTGGGTCCTCCACACCCTCTCACAGGAGGCTGGGGGACCAGGCAGTTTCCTGGGAGTGAAACCCTCTTGCAAGTGGTGGTCCGGCTGGCCCTGACTCAGGGCGGTATGTGTGGCTTGGCCTCTGCCCCCAGGCTGCCGGAGGAAGCGCACTGTGTCCTCTCAGTGTCCCGCACCCCGCTCCTTCTGCTCTTGCACATACGCCCCTGCCCGCTTCCCACCCCGTCCCCAGCCAGGGTGGCCTCAGCGTGGCTGGACCAGGAGCCCTGGGCGTCTTCCTGGAATGGAGCCGTCCCATACCCAGGGTGGGGACACCGTGCGCATGTCCCGCGGCTGTTCCTGGGCCTGGCTCCAGCCTGAGCTCTCCCTTCCAGATGCCCGGGGACAGGGAGCTCTCCCTTCCAGATGCCCGGTGCTATGTGCCCGGGGACAGGGACACCCAGGTGCGCGCAGGCACTGTGAGCAAGCTCCCTCCACCCCGCTCACCCGGTGCCGCTGGCTGGGCTGAGTTTCCCCCGGAACTCTCAGAGCAGGGACTTCAGCTGGCCCGTGTGCCTGCCCCTTTCCTTGGTGACACATCTGTCCTCATCCCTGGGGCTCAGGGATGTCCTCAGGCTTGTCCTCAGCCCTGTCCGTCTGCTCTGAGGCCCTCCTTGTGTTCCCTGTCACACCACTCTGCCTCTGCACACAAAACTGCATCTCTTGCTCCAGCCCTCACCCCTCTTTCCTGCCCCATTGCACCATAGGCCCTGGGTCATTGGTGAGCGGGCTGGATGCCCTGGACCCAGCAGGGAGAGGATAGCTGCAGGTCAGCTTGTTCCCTGCTGGTCCATCTGCCAGGGACACAGGTGGGTGAGGGAGTCATTGCTGAACATTCAAAAGAGCAATGCAGCAGAGCAATGGGGTATATGTCTTTAGCCCCAGCACTCTCAGAGGCTGAGGCAGGATGGTCTCACTAAATTGAACTTGCGATCCTCCTGCCTCAGTTTCCCAGAGTGCTGGGAGGACAGGTGTGTGCCACTGTGGCCAGCTTTGTGTTTCATTCTTTTTCTTTAATTAATTAACTTTATTGGTACATTTTAGGTGTCCATAATGATCACGTTCGTCAGAGGGAATTTGTGTCTGCACCTGGTACCTCTCGCTTCTTTAGCATTCCATTCTGTGGATGAGCCTGTGTGATACGCGCCTTCTCCTGGGTGTGCCTGGTAAACTGGAAGCCCTGAGGGTGTCTCTCCACCCCACCTGGGTCAGCCTGAGGCTGAGCTTAGCTTCCGTCTTCCCTGCAGGAGGGGACAGGGTAGGGACAGGGTGCAGCCACTACCTTGTGATGAAAGTATACAGTGACTGCTTGAATAAAAATATAGTGAGACACACATTGCCCTGAGCCTCCTCCAAACCCGCCCCCTTGCTCCCAACATGCTCGTCCCATCGCCCTTGCCTCTTTCTGCAGCAGCTCTGGAGTCCTCTTTCCCGAGGGTCTTTAGTTGTGCTGTCCTGGCTGCCTTGGTGGTTTTTTTTTTTTTTTTTGAGTCAGGGTCATGTTATGTAGTGCAGGCTGGTCCTAAACTCACCATGTAGCTGAGGCTGGCCTTGAACTCGCAGAGAGGTGATCCTCCTGCCTCAGCCTCCTGATGCTAGGATCCCGAGCATTTGCCACCAAGCCTGGTCCAGGTCATTTTGACCTCGGGAAAGAGATGGAAGTCACAAGGTGTCAGATCCAGTGAGTAAGGTTGCTGAGGACACAGTGCCATGTTTTTTTTTTTTTTTTTTTTTTGGAGACAGGGTTTCACTATGCAGTTCAGGCTGGCCTTGAGCTCACCTTGTAGCCCTGGCTGGTCTCGAACTCACTATGGTCCTCCTGCCTCAGCCTCCCCAGTGCTGGGATTACAGGTGTGTGCCACCACGCCGGGCAGTGCCAGTTTTTATTGGACAGAAATTGCTGTATACTTCGGATCAATGAGGTGCGAAAACTTAGTGAATGTTTAAATTAAAAACTTCATTACAGTAGAAGACAGATTGCCATAAATTCCCCTCCGAGTCCTCCCCTCACTTTGAGCCCTTGCCTCATTGTCCTTGGCAGTCCTTCTTGTACTTAATGAATTTTTAAAAAAGTTTAAGCTGGGCATGGTGGCGCGCGCCTGTCATCCAGCACTCAGGAGGCTGAGGCAGGAGGATCATTGCGCGTTTGCCGCCATCCTGAGTTACCTAGTGAGTTTAAAGCCAGCCTGAACCACATTGTGAGACCTTGTCTCAAAAAAACTAATCGTTCACTGTATCTTTTGATCACCCCACGATTCAGTTGGCCGTGCAGCCCTCCTCCAGGGACGGTCCTGTGACAGGTGACACTGACCCTGGCGCTCTTGTGAGACACGTCTCGACCTCAGCTCGGAAATCAGGGCAGAAGCAGGGAAGCATAAGCAAACCTCGGCGGAGCCGCAGCGCCCTCTGCCGGCTGCCGTGAGTCACTGCCGCGTCCTCCCCGCTCAGCCCCGAGCCGGGCCTGGCGGGAGGGCAAGTCAGCGGTGAGCGCATGCGCATGCGCACAAGGCTCTGCGTTCCAGCCCGTTTTTTGGAGAAAAAAAAGTGCATCCGATTTTGATGCAGCGGGTGAGGCTTAACTGGCCCAACCCGAAGTTCTTAGAAACAAAAAGACAGGACGAAGTGGAGGCCGCACACGCGTCCTGTTCTCTGCTAGCTGTGGCCGCCAACGCTGGCCAGGCCGGCGTCGAGGGCGCCCTTGGTTTCCCTGCTGGTACCGTAGTTTCCTCCTTCCCTGCCCTCTCCTCTCTCCTTCCTTCCTCTCCCCGTCCCCTCTGACTAAAGACTGAACCCAGGGCCTTCCTGCGTTTATGCCTACGTCCCCAGCTTTTTATTTTTATTTTGACACAGGGTCTCACCAAGTTGCTTAGTTGCTGGGTTGGGCTTGAACTTTCGATCCTCCCGCCTCAGCCTCCCAGAGTGCTGGGATGACCGGCTTGGGCCACCAGGCCAGGCTCCTGTTTGAGGTAAGGCCAGCAACCATCAGGGGACCCTGCACCTGATGTCACTCCTCCCGGCCCGAGTTTGCCCCGCAGGGAACGTGGCCCAGCCTGCGCTGGAGTTGGAATTGAGGCGGGCTGGGGACTCAAGGGGGTCAGTTCAGAGTGGCCAGGGACAAGCGGAAGTCACTCTGGACACACAGGTGGCGGCCAGGCCTTGGTGTCCTGGGCACTCCTCATACAGACTCGGCTCCCTTCTGGCTGGAGCTGGCCATGACCCTGGCTTCCTGCTGGTGTGGCTAGGTGCAGCCCAGGACAACGGGTCTTGTGTCCCTGTCCACGTCTCTCTTGATGCGGTTGTCACCTGCTCATGTGGCTGTCCAGTACCTGTGAGGTGCAGCTGAGATTGGCCTTCAATTTGAGGTGATCCTCCTGCCTCAGCCTCTCAAGTGGTGGGATTCCAGGCATGCGCCATTATGCCCGGCTCTGAAAATATTTAATTATGTTTGTGGTGACTTGGGTAAAAGACTCTGCTTTTTCAACTGTAAATTTTGTAGAGTGAGAGATCTAGGATTTTAGTCTAAATTGAGGTGTGTTTTAAGTATAAAATAAATATCAAGCTTTGGAGACAGTACCAACAAGAATAAAGAGTAGTTCATTAACACTTTCATATTGGTTGCATGTTGAAATAATACTATAGGGAGAATGGGTTAGATAAGATATTTCATTAAAATTATAATTTCAGCTGGGTTCGGTGGTGCTTGCTTGTAATCTCAGCACTTGGGAGGCTGAGGCAGGAGGATCACCTCAAATTCGAGGCCAGCCTGGGCTATATAGAGAGTTCAAGACCAGTTTGAATTACATAGCGAGGCTCTGTCTCAACAAAACCAAACCAAACCAAAAAAACCCAAACTACAATTATTTCAGGGCTGGTGGTGCCCCTCAGTGGTAGAGCATGCCCCTGGCATATGTGAGGCCCTGGGTTCCATCCCTAGCAATGAACAAGAAAATCAACAACACCCTAAAACTGCACCCATGTTGCTTTACGTTATGGCCGTTATTGCTGCCGTTAGCTACAGGATTTATAAAGCAGCCCACAGCACGGTCCCAGAGTGACCCTCCTCCAGGCTGTGACCCTGTGGAGTGGGCTTGGAGGGCTGCCAGGAAGCCGCGGAGGCTGAGGGGCTGCTCCTGAGGGCTAGTTGGGTCAGGTGGGTGGTCAGACACTGGTGGGTCAGAGGGGACCAGAACAAGGTGTTTTGTCAGTTATAATCAGAAGAAGAAATAAAGCCCGCTGGCTACAAAACATTTCTGAGCATCTATTAGGTCTCGGGGTATTATTTCTCCTCCTGCTCCCCTTCACTGCCCCCTTTTTATTTGGAGACAGGGTCTTGACTTGTAGCCCAGCTGGTCTGAAACTCACACTGATCCTCCTGCCTCAGCCTCCCGAGTGCTGAGATTACAGGCATGCGTCACCACGCCTGGCTAGGGTCACTTATTCCTAAACCAGGCAGCCAGACTGTCAGTATTCCTGAGTGCTCTGGCCAACGGCTCAAAGATAACAGGAATAAGAATAAAGGTGACATTTCAAGACCTACCTACATTGAACTAAGACTTGACTTCAATTAAAATTTTCTTTTTTGTTTTGTTTGTTTTTTGAGACAGGGTCTTGCTCTGTAGCCCTGGTTGGCCTCGAACTCACAGTGATCTTCCTGC
>NW_004955456.1:7181055-7183235 GCF_000276665.1 Chinchilla lanigera | reverse complement strand
GCATCCATTTACCTAGAAATGCCTCCAGTTTATTCTTCTTCATGGCTGAGTAGTACTCCATTGTATAGAAATACCACATCTTTTGTATCTATTCCTCAGCTGATGGGCATTTGGGTTGTTTCCAAGATTTAGCTATTACAAACTGTGCTGCTATAAACATGGGTGTGCATATATTGCTGCAGTATGATGTTTTTAATTCTTCTGGAAAGATATCCAGAAGGGGAATAGCTGGGTCAAATGGGACCTCCAATCCTAGTTTTTTGAGGAATCTCCACACTGATTTCCACAGTGGTTGCACCAGTCTACAACTCCCACCAACAGTGGAGAAGGGTTCCTTTTTCCCCACAGCCCCTCCGGTGTTTGTTATTGGTTGATTTTTTGATGATAGCCATTCTTTCTGGAGTGAGATGGAATCTCAGTGTTGTTTTAATTTGCATCTCTTGAATGATTAGCGACGTTGAACATTTTTTTCATATATTTATTTGCTATTTGTATTTCTTCATCTGGGAAGTGTGTATTCATCTCAGATGCCCTTTTTTGGATTGGGTCTTTAAATTTGGGGGGGCTGTTTTTTCAATTCTTTTGTGTTATAGATATTAGTCCTTTGAGGGACAACTGGCTAAGATTTTTTTCCCACTCTGTGGGTTGTATTTTCCCTCTGTGGGTGATTTCTTTTGCTGTGCAAAACTTTATAATAGGATGAGAACCCGGGTGTAGACTCTTTGTAATGTTTCCCGTGTGATCAAGGTTTTGTTCATGAAATCTTTGCCTACACCGATGTCTTCAAGAGTTCTGCCTCTTCTCTCTCCCAGCAGATTTAGTGTTTCTGTTTTAGTGTTTAGACCTGTGATCCACTTCGATCTGACTTTAGCACGTGGTGCTAGACATGGGTCTTGTCTTAGTCTTTGGCATGTGGAGAGCCGGCAAGCAGTATGTTTTGCAACAGGAAAGGATGGACATTCCAGGGACTTCTAAGATGAAATATTGACAAGCACTATTGCCATGGAAATTCTGGAGTGACAATCACTATGTCCCTAAGTCCCGGGAGTCCCTGTCCCAGGTGTAAAAAGAGACACAGACCGCTCTGTGACCAGCTGCCTGACTTCCTACCCACCCCACTCTTATGGATATGCTTTCTCCTTGAACTGCTTTTCTCTGCAGTATATTCTGCCTTTACTTGTGCAGTGCTTTTCTGGATCATTTTAGTGTTTATTAGTCCCCGTTTGCAGTACATAATGATCTTATTTACCACGGGGAGCTGGTGCCCCTGCACGACAGCTTAATTCCTGCTATGACCCCTCCCCATCTCTGCCCCCCATCTCTCAGTCTGCTTCCCATTTGCAAAACATCGGTCTTCCTATTTTGTATCATCTATTTTTATTTTGCTCTTTATTTATACTTGGGGTTTCTCATGTAAGAGAAACTGTGCTATTTATGCTTGTGTGTCTGATTCATTTCATTTAGCATCCGTTTTCCAACAAGTGATTCAAGTTTATCTTTTTAATGGCAGAGTAGTACTGCATTGTATGTAAATACCTTTCTTCATCCATTCACCTGTTAATGGACATATAGGCCACTTCCAAGATTTAGCTAATATGAACTGTGCTGCTATAAAGATGGGTAAGCATGGATTAATGTAATATGATGTCTTTAACTCCTTTGGGAAGACACCCAACTGCTGCCTCTCCAGCTCCTTTTTTATTTTTTAAGACAAGTTCTCACTAAGTTGCTAAATTGCCCAGCCAGGCTGGGCTCTGACTTTGGATCTTCCTGATTCAGCCTCCCAGAGTGCTGTATTACAGGTGTATGTCACCACGCCAGGCTAAACAAAAGTATTTTAATTAAAATAATAGAAATACATTATATTTATATTATAAAGTAATAGAAATAGCCAGGCATGGTGGTGCATGCCTGTGATCCTAGAACTCAGGAGGCTGAGGCAGGAGGATCGCCATGAGTTTGAGGCCAGCCTGGGCTCCATAGTGAGTTCAAGGCCAGCCTGATCTACATAGTGAGACCCTGTCTCAAAAATGTTTTTAAAGTTTATTTTTTTGGAGCATGTTTGGGATACATAATATGTGAGTTGTGGGAAGATGGCACATACACATTTTAGTCCCTTTCCCTTCCCTTCCCTTCCCTTCCCTTCCCTTCCCTTCTCTTCTCTTCTTTCCCCTCTTCAT
>NW_004955456.1:7177689-7180955 GCF_000276665.1 Chinchilla lanigera | reverse complement strand
CTTCTCTTCTTTCCCCTCTTCATATCCCTTCTTCCCTTCTGCAAAAGTGTACTTTCCTGTTTCCTATCAGAAGGCTTCAGTGCAGACCAATTCAAGCCAATCAACAGGCTTGAATTTGGGCCAATCAACAGGCTTGAATTTGGGCCAATTAACAGGCTCAAATTTGGACCAATCACAGGCTTGCTGCTGCTCTGTCAGCCATGTTCCCTGGCACTGCCTGGTTTGAACAGGGAGGGCTGTCTGTGGTTCCCTGGGCCTGTGGAAATAAAGCCTTTCTCTAGCGGTCTTGTAAACCTTTTTGAGATTTATTTATTGGGTTCTGTAAGGCTAGTCGGGACCTTTATCCTAAGTAGTGTAGCCAGAGTGATTTTTTTTTTTTTTTAATAAACCTGTAAATCTCTGGGGCTGTTAACCCTGCAGAGCTCCAGAGGGTGGCATCCTTCTGTGGCATCAGGCCCAGAGCTGTCACGCTGAGGACCGTTGTTACACTCGGCCCAGGGTAGCTCTCCGAGCTGCACTTTGCTGATTCCTAATCCAGGGCCTGGGCCAGACACCTGGGATCTTGCCAAACCCCTCTGTTCACCACTCTCTGTTTGCCTGTGAGGCCTGTGTCCTTGGCATCGTCCGTCAAAGTGCCAGCTGGATGAAAAGTGGTTTTAAGGGGATCCTTGTGCGGCTGGAGAGGCAGAAGGGACCCCCCCCCCCAGACAACATGGGCTGTGAGCTGCACTGGTTCCGCAGGACGGTGTGCTGGGAGGAAGTGAAAACACTCTAAAGGGGCTGCCAGGGTTGCAGGCTGAGAGGGCAGGAGCGGGGAAGCAGGAGTAGTGGGTCTAGGATGTGGCCGCTGCCACTCGGAAGTGCGTGCCTACAGAAGGGAGGAGATGCTCACCCCACAGGAAGTAGCAGCATGTGGAGAACGTGAGCCCAGCCGGTCCCACCCTGGCTCTCCATGCCAGGCATTTCCCTCTGGTCTTTCTGCCTCAGATCTCATGACGCTGGGTGAAATACTCACTGCCCACAAGTTAAAGGAGAAGAGTTTGTATGGGCTCATGGCTTCAGAGGTCTCAGTCCGTGGTCAGCCGGCTCCAGTGCAGAAGCATCGTGGCAGAGATGTGCCACGGAGCAAAGCTGCTCATGACATCTGGGAAGCAGAGAGGAGGGGAGAAATCAGAGAGGAAGGGTTCGGGGTCCAGACACAGTCCCCAGTATCTCACTCCCACGACCCGCCCAGAAACACCCAGAAGTGTGCTTTACTGATCTCCCAGGGGGCCCTCAAGCCAGTCCAGCTGACTATCAAGATTAACCGTCACACACCGTGACCCGGAGACCTGCCACCGGGTCCTGCTTCGTGAAGGTCTCACCACCTCCCATTAACACCGAGCTGGGGGCCTTTTGGGGAACCGTCCTGAGGCAGACCACAGCACCCAGCCTGCAGAGCCCTACCACGGGGCTGGGGGTGCAGCTGCTCCAAGTGGATTGTGGTGGTGCGGGGCCTCCTGCTTCCACTTTGATCCCCAGCCCACAGAGCCCGTGCAGCACCACAGGCCATGTGTGCTGCGTCCATGCCCCCTTCCTCCCACTGTCACCTCTGAGCTGGCTCAGCAGAACGGTCCCATGCGCCAGCAGGAGGCATCTCTGGGTAGAGTCGCATGAGGTGTGGCCATGGTGGCCAGTGCAGAGTGCCCTATCCACGTGTCCTGTGCCACGTCTGGCTGCTCCATCTGACAGCACATGATGTGGGATCCCATGCTGGTGGCTCAGGGCCACGTCCGGCTCGTTGAGTCTGAGGAGCAGCTGCCTACTGTCCCCACTGACCAACAGCAGCAGGGTGTCACAGTGTCCCCGTGTGCCGGCTCTGACCCGTAACACGTGTCCCTCGGCGAGTGGGGTCAACCAGCTAAGGGTCAGGCTGCGTGCTGGGGGAAGGGAGGGAGTATTCTGGGAAATCATCAGGCTTGTTTTGTCCAGTTTTGGGCCAATGAGGTTTTTCCTGAAAACACACACACGCCTCACCCATGCACACTCACATGACATGTATGACCTTAACACTCACAGCACACACATCACACATACCCACATGTCGTACATGATGCAGAACACCCACCCACTCATTCACACCCGTATAGCACACACGCACACATACCACAACTCGTGCACACATGGCACTGGTAGGTGTCACACCTAGCAACACTCAACTCCTACATGCATATGCATGTCCGTGTGCATACTCACTGTACACGTTAGGCTTGTGTTAGGCAATGCACATGTGCCGTGGCTCCACTGCGCTGATACATGCAGAGAAGAATAAGAATTCAAAATCACCTCTAGTCTTTCCAGGGGTGAAAGACAGGGAATTCTAAAAGGTGGAAGAGAAAAGTGCAAGTCTCATAACAGGAAGTTTTCACTAGATAACAGCAGATTTCTCAATAGAAACCTTACAGGCCAGGAGGGAAAGGGGTGTGGTGTTGATTTTGGGCACAGATGACCTGCTAAAATTAAACTGTGAAGACCTAGAAAACCGGAACAGATCAGTAACAAGTAACAAGACTTCTGTAGTACTAAGAAGTCCCCCAACAAAGCAAAGCTCAGGACTGGATGGATTTGCTGCTGAATTTTACCAAACTGCTGAAGATGAACTAACATAAATTCTTTTCAAACTGTTTCAAAGTGTTGAAAGGGAGGGAACCCTCTCAAATACACTCTGCGAGGCCAGCATTGCTCTGAAACCAAACAGGCACGTAATTACAAAAAGAAAACTACAGACTAATATCCCAACATCCAACAGCCCATGAAAAAGATTACACATCGTAGTCAAGTGGGGTTTATTGGAGAATGGAAGAATAACTCAGTATATGTAAATTGATAATAAAACACATCAGCAGAATGGAAGATAAAAAACCATACTGTTACTCACCATGACAAAAGCCCTAAGAAAATCAGGAATAGAAGGAGTGTGTTATAGTTTGTGCCTAGATGTCCCCCCAAAGCCTCATGTGGTCATAGATGGGGTTTTTCGGAGGTGGCTGGATCTAGGGTGTGTGCTGCTGGGATCAAGGGTGCGATGCTAGGATGGAGGGTGGGTAGCCTGGATAAGTAGAAGGGACAGAAAGAGGCTCATCCCTTGTTGCTTGCCAGTTGTGCTTGTCCCTTGCTTGTTGCGCTACTTTCTCCCCACCACGAACTGTTTCTCCTCTGCGATGCCCCTCTGCCATGCCACCCTGCCTTGGAGCCGGCCAGCTATGGACTGAAACCTCTACAAACTG
>NW_004955456.1:7174329-7177149 GCF_000276665.1 Chinchilla lanigera | reverse complement strand
GTGTCCAGAGACTTTACCTGAGACTAAGATTAAGGGTAGTGGACTAATTAATCTTGCAGAAGTGATTTCAAGGCAGTTTAATGCTGAGGCAGTGGCATGGCTAGCTACTGTTGGGGGTATTTGTTTATGTATTTATGTATTTATTTATTTAGAGACAGGGTCTCACTGTGTAGCTCAGGCTGGCTTTGAGTTTACTATGTAACCCAGGCTGGCCTCAAACTCGTGGTGACCCTCATACCTCAGGCTCCTGAGTGCTGGGATTACAGGTGTGTGCCACCAGTCCTGGTGATCACTCGGTGGGCTTTCAGCCAGATATATGTTGAGAATCAAAAGAAAGAGCCCAGCAGAATGATTCAAAACATTGTAAGTTTGGCCAGAAAGGAGGCTCCAATAAAGTTGTGGCCTGCAAAGATGCAATGGAGGAAAAGACTGAAAGGACTAGCGAGAGAAAGCTGAGCATTTCAGAAGACAACGTGAAAGGTGGTTTGCGGAAATCACACGAAGCAAAAGGGGTCCAGCCTTTGGCGCCTCGGTTTCAGAGGTGAAACTCTTTGCTTTGAGAAGAGCTCCAGAACATCATGCTTCAGAATGGCGGTGGCCTAGGGGATTCACTCCCCAAACACAACTCCTTACACCATACTTCATCTCTAAGTAAAGACAGTAATAAGTTCATAATTCCACCTACCATAACACAGCTATCCTGTCTACAACTGGAAATGTAATAATCCTTTCCTTAAAATCCCAAAAGTTCCAGGGTTTTTTAAAGTCCAAATCTAAGTCTCTTTTGAGATCCAAGGCAAATTCGTAGTTGTGAACCTCCATAAAAATAAACAAACAAGTTTTGTAATCCCTAGGTACAATGGAACAGTATAAACATTCCTATTTTAGTTATTTATTTATCTTTTTGAGACAGGGTCTCACTACGCAGTTCAGGCTGGCCTTGTACTCACTTTGTAGCCCAGGCTGCTCTTGAACTTGCAATGATCCTCCTGCCTCAGCTTCCTGGGATTACAGGTGTGTGCCACCACTCCAGACCTTCATGTCTTTTTAATGCTGCTAATCTCTTCTACACTTATTTTGACTCTAACTTTACATGTGGGCCAAAATTTAAGTTTTTCTCACTTTTCAGCTGACTTTCTTTTTGTCTTTTTGAGACAGGGTCTTGCTATGCAGTTCAGGCTGGCCCTGAGTTCACTTTGTAGCCCAGGCTGGTCTCAAACTCGCAATGATCCTCCTGCCTCAGCCTCCCAAGTGTTGGGATTACAGGTGTGAGCCACCACACCTGGCTTCAACTGACTTTTGCTCCGATTCTCATGATAAATCTACTAAAAGCAGCCAGCAGTATCCATACTCTAGTCTGAACACTGGGCTGCCTTGGAATTTCTTCCACCAGATTGGTCTACCACTCTTTATGTCAGTCTCCTGCAAAGTCTCAGGAAAATGGCAAAATGTAGACAAATTTTTTTTCAGAGCATAACACACATGACCTCTAACCCAGCTGCCAATGAAGTCTTCATTCCTCACTGAAACCTCCTGAGCCTGGCCCTTACTGTCCACATTCTTATCAGCCGTCTGATTATTTGAGCTCTAACCAGAATCACCCATCAGGCTCTGCTTACAGTATTCTAAGGTTTCCATAGCTTGCATCTCCAAACCTTTTCAAATTCCTCCTGCGAACCAGTTCCAAAAACTTCTAAACCAGATGGTTGGTTATAATCACAGCAACAACCCCATTTCTCTGGTACCAGTTTTCTGTTTTAATCACTGTTCCATCGCTGGACACAATACCAGACATTCATGACTTAAAGGAGGAGAGCTTTAATCTGGGTATCATTTTAAGGGCATTCAGTCCATGATTGCCTGGCTCCAAGGCAGAAACATCATGGTGGTGGGATGTAGCAGAGCAAAGCTCTTTAATTCACAGCAGCTGGGAGGCTGAGCAGGGGACAAGTACATTTCTCCTCATCTTTCAATGCAATAGGGGTTATATATGGCAGACCCAAGGCCTATATCACATTAAACTGAGAGAAGCTGAAACTATTTCCTCCAAAGTCAGGATAAAGAATATCTACTGAACCCTCTGTTTTTCAATACAGTGTTGGAAGTCTCAGCCAGAGCAATATGGCCAGGAAAAGAAATCAAGGACAATCACACAGGACAGGAGGAAGTCAAACAACCCCTGCTTGTGGGTGACATAGTTTTATATGTGCGAACACTGTTAGAACTGATTGCTGATCTCAGTATAAAACCAACATACAAAAATCAGTAGTTTTTCAGTATTTCAATAATGAAATTCTTGAGAAAGAAATCAAGAAAGCCATCCCATGTTTACAATAGCTACTTAGGAATAAATTTAAAGTGAAATGAATTTAACTAAAGAAATGAATAAAAGTTACAAAATGCTCGTGAAAGCAATGGAAGAGGACACACATAAAATGGAACGACATTCTGTGTTCATGGATTGGAAGTTGTAGTATTGTTAAAAGGTCCCTACCTGCAGGAACTAGCCTGAAAACTGACCTAGGGGGTACAGTGAGGAACAAAAGAGAAAAAGGGAAAATTTCCAAGTAAGGAGTAAGGGGAGACTCCTGCCTCAAGAGGGCAAGGGTCCTGGGGGTCTAGAAAGTCCAGTTTTCATTAGTAAAACAAGGCAATGTAGCAATCTTGCAGTCCAGGGTTCAAGAAACTGTAAATCAGTAACAAGGAACGCATCAACTTTAAACCAGGACATGCATATGTGATTTTCTTTGTGTAGCCTTTGGCTGATGGTGAGGACACCCTGGAGGTATTGTGAGCATCAGCATTTCTGCACATAAACAA
>NW_004955456.1:7149808-7173458 GCF_000276665.1 Chinchilla lanigera | reverse complement strand
GATACCAGATTAAGGGTGTGATAACTTGGTTAGTCCCTTAACTGGAATAGCATGGTCCATTAGCATGTGGCTGAATGATTTAGTGAAGAGGAAAACCCCACCCTAAGTGTGGGTGACACCAACCAATAGGCTTGTAGCCCAGATGGAATACAAAGAGACATAAAGAAGGCTGCTGCTGCCTATCCTGCCATGGACCATTTCTCCTCTGTGATGCCCCCCTGCCATACCACCCACCCTTGGAGCCAGCTTACTGTGAACTGAGACCTCTACAAACCGTGAACCAAAATAAACCTTTCTTCCTTGAACTTGTGGGTGTCAGCTATTCTGTTCCAGCAACCAGGAAGTAACTAAGACAGGCGTTTCTCAAAAAAAAGTTAATACAGATAGCCAAACAGTTCATGGAGAAAACACTCAACATTGTTAATTATCAGGGAAATGCAGACCAAAGCCACAATGGGATATCATCTCACATTGGTCAGAAAGCTTCTTATCAAAAAGATAAAAATTACTAAATGCAGATGAGAATGTGGAGAAAGGCAAGCCTCTCACACCTGGCTGGTGGGAATGTAAATCAGTGTAACCATTATGGAGAACAAAAAATGGAGGCTCTTTAGAAACTAGAAAGATGACTCCGCTATGACCCAGCGGACCCCTCATGGATTTCTACTTAAAGGAGCTGAAATTCCTGTGTTAAAGAAACGTCTACACCTCCACGTCTACTGCAGCAGTATCCCAGGAGTCAAGCTTCGGAGGGCTGAGGTGCAGCCCAGTGACAGAACGAACACTTGCCTATCATGGGCCAGGCCCTGGTTAGTCCCCAGTACCACAAACAACCACCACCAGCACCACCAAAGATAAGCATCCACCCATGGATGAGTGGGTGAAGAATGTGGCACATGCATGTAAGTGTCTTGGTTACTTTCTCACTGCTGAGACAAAATACCCGACGCCCAAAGTTAAAGGAAGAAAGATTATTGCAGCTCACAGTTTGTAGAGGCTTCAGTTCACACTGGCTGGCTCCAAGGCAGGGTGGCGTGGCAGAGGGCAGGCATCACAGAGGAGAAACAGTTCATGGCAGGCAGAAGGTAGCAAAGTACCAAACAAGCAAAGGAGTAGCAAGCGACAAGCGACGACAGCTGCCCTCTTTCTGTCTCTTATATTCCATCGAGGCTACACACCCTTAGTGCGGGTAGCACTCACACCCAGGGTGGGCCTTCCCCTTACCCACACGCAGAACTACGCCGGACCAATTAGTGGATGAGTCCCAGCATGGCACACTGCAGATCCACCCACCTATGACCACAGGAGGCTTTGACATCTAGACACAAGGGGTAACAGTAAGACAAACTATTCATCCACAGAAAGAATGAAATTCTAGAACTCGGCATGGTGGCACACACCTGTAATCCCAGCACTTGGGAGGCTGAGGCAGGAGGACTGTTGTGAGTTCATACGAACTGAGCTCAAGGCCAGCCTGAATTGTGTAGTGAGACTCTGTCTCAAAAAAAAAAAAAAATTCTACCACTCATAGCACCATGGATGGAACCAGAAGACATTACGTTAAGCAAAGTAAGTCAGCATAGAAAGACAAATACTACTTGTTCTCCCTTGTATGTGGAAGCTAGAACATTGATCTAAAAAAGCAGGAAATAGACTAACAGGCACCAGAGAAGATGGTTAATGGTTACAGAGGTGCACTTGGATAGGAGAGATTCCTTGTTCTGTGGTATTAGGGACTGAATTCAGGACCTTTCCATTGAGCGACATCTTGGGCCTTTTTAAAATTTTTGTTTTGAGGGCCGGGGATATAGCTCAGTGGCACAAGCACCTGCCTGGAAAGCACAAGGTCCTGCGTTTGATTCCTGGTACCCAATTTTTTTTTTTTTTCATTTTGAGACAGGGTCTCACTAAATTGTTGATTCTCATGCTGGACTTGAACTTGTGATCCTCCTGCCTCAGCTGCCCGGAGTGCTGGGAGTACAGGTGTGTGCCACCACATCCAGCTAGGAGGGCGAACTTCGAATGTTCTGTAGCATTGTAGGATGACTATGGTTGACAACAATTAATTAAGCATTTCGAAATAGCTAGTAGGGAGGATAATGGATCTTCACAACACAAGGTGTTGGGTACGCGGATCACCGGGCTGGGGTCATTATGCTGTGTGTACATGTACTGAAACAACACTGCACCCATAAAACATGTACAATTGCTATGTGTCAGTTACAGAGTGTTTTCTTGTAAAAAGAGACAGAATTATGCTTTGAGCTGAGTCGGGTGGGAAACATCTTGGGGTCAGAGGGACCCCTTCTGGAGTGTCCCCCATTTCACCTTTAGTATGGGTGCCCTGAAGCCCTCAATCGTGACGGTGGTGAGGATGTGCTCCGGTTATTTAGACGTCTGTCCGGCAGGGGGAGCCACGCCTCCAGGAACGTCTCTCCTGAATTCTAACTGCAGGGGAAACCTCAGCCGGCTGGATGCGATGTGGACTGGGCGCCAGGTAGAAGCGTCCACTCCAGAGAGGGGCCCTGTTGAAGCACGATGTTTGATCACACTGTCTTGGTGTTAGAAAGTAGCACTCACATCCCGGCACTCTGGGAAGCTGAGGCAGGATGATGGCAAATTCAAGGGCAGCCTGGGCAACTTAGTGAGATCCTGTATCAAAACAAACAGACAAATTAATTAAAAATGTTAAAAAAGGGCTGGGGGTGTATCTCATTGCAAAGGCCCTGAGTTTAAGCCCCAGTACCAGGGAGAAAAGAAAAAGTGACTTGACTGTCAAGAAAAAATTCTTTTCAAACTATTTCAAAGTAGGAAGGGCCGGGGATATAGCTCAGTGGCACAGCGCAAGCCTGGCCAGCTCGAGGTCCTGAGTTAGATTCCTGGTATCCCCCATCCAAAAAAAAAAGTAAGAAGAATTACAGGATCAGTACAATAATTTATCAGTGAGGGCCTGATCAGGAGAGACTGCACAATGATCTGAATCGGGATTTTTGGTTTAGAGAGCTGTGAACCACGCCAGGCAGAGAGAACCCTGAAGAGCTCAGGGTGGAGGACAAGGGCAGGGCCACCCGGGCTATCTGAAGGTCACAGGGTGGCTGCCCCCTCTTTGTGGTCCCGTGGGGCTCCAGCAGCTGTTGTGGGGGCTTCTTGTCTCAGGAGGCTGTCACTGATGCTTCCGGTCACCCGCTCTGGGGTGACACACTGTTGTCCTCAGGTGACTTTCCAGCCCTGTGCATGGCACTGAGCCCATCTCTCCGCAGACACCCAGGTCTCCTCTCTACCCAGGGCCACCACCCCATCTGCCCCAAGCCCAGCAAACCTGCACAGTCCTGGGGGAGCCGGGCTTGTGCTGAGAGGCGGACCTGCCCCGGGACCTAAGCCAGGACCTCTGCAGGCAGACAGCTGTCACCCCCAGGGCTGTCCCCTATGACCTCTCATGGTGCAGGAAGAAGCCAGCTCTGCGTCCTGCCCTCGGCATTCCCAGAACTCGACTCTGCGGTATTTCAGGCTCATAGCCACCAGAGATCCCGGCCCAGGCAGCGGCTGGGAGTCAAGCTCTGGCTGGAGGAGCCCTGGGAACCAGCAATGACCTTGACCCCCCCCTAAGGTCAGCTCCTCTGCTAAGGTGCTCTCTTCCCACTGACAGTGCCATCTGGGCTGCCACCCAGATCCGTGCCTGTGTTCCCATCCTGTGAATAGGCTGCCCAAGGCGGCACTAGCTCTGACTGGCCCCCGCTAGGGCTGGATCATCCACACTTCCTCAGGGTGTCCCTGCGGCTGGTGTGGGGTGTGGTGCAGAACAGGAAGAGCAGAGAACAAACAAGGGGTGTAGGAGCAGGCAGGGGCCATGAGGGGGCTTGGGGGGGTGGGGCAGCCCTGGCTCTTAGAATGCGAGGAACCATGTCGCTTGGCTCTGGCCTCATTGCCGTGGGGCAGGAGCCCTTGGAGGCCATGGAGGCTGTGGGACACAGGTGAGGCCCTCAGTGTGCTCAGTGCACCTGGGGTGCTGGGGTCCCCAAGGCAGAGCAGGGAGGGCGTCACCGTCGCGGCAGGCCAGCTGGCCCTGGTGTTTGTCCTCCTATCCTGGTCTGTGCTGAGCCCAGCCCCGGGCTGGCGGGGCCCTAAGTGCTGCCTGCCCCTCCTGCCCAGGAACCCATCTCCCCGATCTGGCTCGCGAGCTGCTTGCAGAGCCCAGCCTGAGCTTCTCCATGTCTGTTCCCCGGGGACACAGGCGGCACCTGCTCCTGGATCGCCTTCTGTTGGCGCGGGTGGCTGGGTCAGCCTGTTCCCTGGCCCCCGATCCAGCGGTGAAGGCCTGGGTATGGACGCCGTCGGTCACCCCGTCCCCCATCCTCTCAGTCAGAAGGTAAGAGGACTGACGGTTGTCTTCCCTTCGTGGCACTGAGGATTGAACCCAGAGTCCCCTGCCGCATCCCACCCTCCCCCGCGGGCTCCTGTCTGAGCTGACCCTGCAGTCCGCACCCAGTCTGTCCCCAGCCTGAACTGCAGCCTCTGCATCCGACCCCTGTTGGCCTCCAGTCCACACCCTACGCTCACTCCCGGCCCAGACTCCAGAGCCTGCAACGCGGGAGCAGGCAGGGAGCTGCCAGGACGTGCCCGGGTAGGGGACTAGCGAGGCAGGACCGTCTCGGGAGGCTGGGGGCGTGGCCTGGAGAGCATGGGGGCGGGGCGGAACGGGACAGCGCGACATGGGCGTGGCCTAGGCAGGCCCCTCCCCCTGCCGGCCCCGCCTCTCCGTCCGCCGCGATCTCCGCACAGCTCGCCCGCAGCCTCGCAGACCGCCCAGCCATGGAGAGGCGGTCCCGGCGGCCTCAGCTCCTCTGGCTGCTGCTGCTCTGCGGTAAGGGCGCATCGGCCCGGGGCGCCCGAGCCCTGGGGTCCGCGCCTTCCCCGGAGCTGGGGAGGGGCGCGCGGCGGCGCGGTGGGGAAGGGGCGCGCGGGGGCTGCGGGGCAGGCTCCCTGGGGAGAGGGCTGAGGAGCGGGTGAGCGCTCCGTCCAGGCCAGGAGCGTCGGTGGGGGGCACCCGGAGCGGGCGTGGGTGGCCGTGGGCTTTCTGAGCCCCGAGGGAGAAGCACTGCTCACAAAACGGGAGAAGCGTGTTTTGAAAAATCCGAGAATAAAAGGAGGCGTAGGTGTGTGCATGTATGTGGACGTGTGCGTGTGTGCGCCGCGCGTGTGAGGGGCTTCACGGGAGGGTGCTTGCCAAGGGCTGGGGGTCGCGGGGAGAGGCCGGGGCCTGGCGGGTTTGGGCTCTGACCTGGGGACGGAGGCTCTGGCGTGGGTATCAGGGACTCAGGGTCTGTCCCCGGGGGCCGCTGTCCCCTGGTCCTGAGGGTGGGTTTGCTCCTGGCCCCAGCCTCCCTGGCTGCCAGCCTGTTTGCCTTTCTTCCTCAGCTCTGATGACTTGGGATTCGGTAAACAAGGCGGGAAAGGTGGGCCAGGCTGGGTGGTGACATCCCTTCCTTTGCGTGGGTCTCTGGCAGAGCTCGGTTTTACGTCAGCTTCCTGGAGCCTCAGGTGGGGTGGGTTTTTAGGACACGTGACTGATGCAGAAATCAGTGTCTTGCCTTGGGATTTTAGCAAGCGCCTGCCCTGAAAGCGCCTCTGACAGACTAGAGTCCCTGCTGAAGGTGCCCCAGCTCCCCTGACTGCCCCCAGCGTGGAGGAGGGAAGGACCACAGGCACAAGCGCGCAGAGCGCTCCCGGGTGCTCCTGCCTTGGCACAGTCCCTGTGGCCATGTCCTTGTCCTGTTTGGGTGGTCTTCATTGACCCCCCGCCCAGGAGCTGGGCTCTCTAGTGCGCGTCAGCTGCAGCCTTCCGCAGACCCACCTGGTGTTGGCTTGGCCGGAGCATGAGTCACACAGGCTCTCGGTCATACGCAGTTTGCAGAGCAGCGTTCAGCAGGGTCTGCCCTCTGGAAGGAAGAGCTAAGCTGCCCAGCTCCCGGGAATGGTGGCTCTGGGTCCCGAGCCTTTAGAGCGGGCACCTGGTGGCTGCAGGGGGCAGGGCCAGCAGCAGTGGTTCCTCCTGACCAGCCCTGAGGACCAGTTCCCACCCAGGAGGGTGCCGGCATCTGGCACTGCACAGGGCCCTTGGGCAGGGACTCCAGCAGCTACCCACTCAGCAGCAAGCTGCCAAGGGGCCCAGCTCTTACCCAGATCCTTTTGGTCTGGGTGAGAATCCAGGATCATAATCTTAAGACCAGCAAGATGCAGCCTCTAGCCCCTGTTTCCCCAACTGCAGTGTAGGTGCAGCTCTAGCAGTCTGTGGAGGGCTGCTGTGACCGTCAGGCTGATTTGGTCCTGCTCCATCCCCAGCACCTGCGGCTGGGCGTGGGATTGTGGGGCGAAAGGGCTCATGGGTAAGCTGGCGAGGATGTGGCAGGCGTGCCTCACTAGGGCTTGTACACAGCACCCCCTGCATGTGTGCCCTGAGTGTGAACAGATGCCATCATTTGACCATGAGCAGCGATGCCCTGCCCCTGTGTCACCTGTGGTCACACTGATCACTGATATCTTGTTGGTCAGGGGTGGGTCCAAAGGCAGAGTGGAGTGGCAGGTAGCTCTGGGGACTTAAAGTCCAGAAGGAGGTAGCTTGTCAAGCACAGGGCCATGGGTTTTTAGCACTGAAGGTCCTTGTAGGTCATCTGGCCCTACTTGTCATTTTACAGATAAGGAAACTGAGGCAGGGGACCAATGAGGGGAGCTGGCCAGATGGAAGGGACCCCACTGTGACCCTCTGCAGCTACCCACCACCATGCGGGGTCTGGTGGCTGCTCTTTTCCTTCCAGGAGGCTGAGGCACTTGAGTTTCATGTTGAAGTGACAGTCACCGAAGGTCTTTTGGGCTTGAATGTTCGGCTGTTTATCATCTCTGAGCATGTGGAAGTCCCGAGGACAAAAATTCATGCATGCCTGTTTATTCTTTGTTTCCTGGTGGAACTCACCAAAACGGATTTCTGTTTCATTCCGTTCCTGAGAGCTTCAGAGATGCAGCTGGCAGCTTGGGTGGCGGTGACCGGCCGCTGTCTGGTGTTCCGGGGCTGTGTCTTCACCCTGTTGCCGTTGCTTGGGTAGTGCTACGGTGCCTGCCCTGCACTCGCCGTGGGCATGTCACAGCCCTTGGTCAGGGACGCTACATGTGAGGCCTGGGGTGTGGCTTCGAAGGCACAGTCACCACTGCTTGGCCCAGGCTCTCGCCGCATGGGGGATGCAGGATTCACTGAAGGGCACAGGGGACACGGAGATTCTGGGGTTTGTGGAGATTGTGGGGGACACAGATTCCGGGTTCTGGGGAGGTGCCTAGAGATTCAGGGCATAGCACGACCGGCATGTTGTGAGGGCTCTCCGTGCTCTGTAGGTAGCCATGGCAGAGGGTCCTTCCTGGCACCAGGAGGGGGGGCAATCGGTGCTGTCTTGGATCAGCTCTCCGCACGGGAGGCCAAGGGCTCAGAGGCAGGGACAGTCTCAGCGGGGGGTGGGGTAACCGGGACTTACAGGACCTTGTCCCAGGGCGCTCTTTCGGAACATCACCGTTAGCGTGAAGATGCGTCAGATGCGGGCCTGCGTGGGGGAGGGGCCACTCGAAATAGCTGTGACAGACACCTCCTGGGGTTGGGGCCGGCGCCCTGTGTCACTCATGCCATGTGGCCCACATGGACTAGGGCTGCCTTCCCACCACGGGGGGAGGTGTGGCCGAGCAGGGTGTAGCCCTCAGATCAGATGCCTGGGGACGTGGCATCCCTGGAGCCTGTCAGCAGCCTGGAGAACGGGTGTGCCATCTGCATCGCACAAGGTGCACATCTGAGTGGAGATGCCTGGCCCTCTGCCCTCGCTCCAGCGGGGCTGCACACTGGTGTCCCTTAGAAAACAGAAGTTCCTGGGTCCCCACCGCACAGGCTCACCCGCAGTGCCCAGGCTGTGGACAGTGGGCCTGCTGGGCAGCCGGGTCCCACTTTCTTCTGTCTCACACAGTTGACTGGGAGATGGCAGGGGCCAGGGGGGCTGGGAATGGAGCCCCCACCTTGGGCTTTGCAGGTGGCCTGGAGCCCCGCGTCAAGGAGGAAGGGCTTCCCTCTGCCCCAAAGGCTCTCATTAGAATATCAGTTCCTCAGACAGACCTGGAGCCAACAGCTGGGGACGCACAGAGGGGACTGGCACGGGGGAGGGCTTGGCGAGGGACAGTCTGGCTGTGAAAGGGGTGGGCAGGTGCCCAGCGCAAGGAAGCCTTGCGAGAGATTTCGCAGGGATGCCATAATTAACCGAGGAAAACACCCAGGGTCACAGTGTTTCCATTTCTGAACGAATTTATACTAGGTGCTTTGAAGTTTTTCTCTGCTAAGCCCAACATTTGGACCTTCTCAAAGGTGACTTGTTTCCTGCTTTCTCTTTTCTATAGGGGTCACTATCCTAATTTTTTCTTTTTTTTAAATTTTAAAAAATAGTTTAATTTTTAAAACCATTAAGGCAAAATTGTACCCTGAAATTAACTCTTTACATTCACCAGTCTTACGGTAGGACATTCCAAACATACCCTATTTTTTAATGTTTAATATTTTTAAAAAGATCAAAATTTAGGATAACATATTGTAGCAACGCTGGATACCGAGCTTCCCCTGATGCTTATTGTGTCATCTGTTAAGGTGCTTGTAAGTTTGTGAAACCTGTTTTCCCCAAGGAATACAAGGGGTATTTGAAAAATACGGTGAATATTAAGACTTTAAAACATTATTACAAGCTGGGTGTGGTGGCGCATGCTGTAATCCCAACACTTGGGAGGCTGAGGCAGGAGGATTGTTGCGAGTTTGAGGCCAGCCTGGGCTACAAAGTGAGCTCAAGGCCAGCCTGAACTGAATAGCGAGATTTTCTCTCAAAAAGACAAACAACAACAACAACAACAACAAAAACATTAGTACAGTAAAACACCCATTGGCATTAATTTCCCCCAAAATATTCCCCCTTGCTTGAAAGCACTTATCCCATTGTTCTTGCCACTTTCTGCAGCAGCTCTGCAGTCCTCTTTCCTGAGTGTCTTTATAAGGTGGGATAAAAAAAATACAGTGAATGCTGCTGAGTGCTATGCATCAGAAAGGCAGGGTCATAGAAATACTATGCTGGGTCCTCATCCACCTTACTCACTGGATTTGGCACTGTGCCACTTCTGGCTCATCCCCCAAATTAAAATGACTGTGAAAGGGAAACATTTGGAATGGATTCAGGACATCAAGGCAGCTGCAACAGCACAATTAGTGACACTCAGGAAAGAGAACTTCCAGAAGGGCTTCAGAAAGTGGCACGAGCAGTGGGATGTGTTCAGAGGGAGGGAATTAATGGCAATGTGTCTTTTACTGTAATAAAAATTTTAATTTAAACACACGCTGTATTTTTCAATCATCCCCATATAGTCTGTAAGGTTCTTGCCTGTATTTTTGCCCCTTAAAAAGACATCTAGTGTAGATTCCTCAGGTTAGTACAGGCCATGTGCTGGTCAAAGGTTGCCCTTAGCCAGTTGGGTTTTCTCCCTTTACCGTCGGCTGGGTGTGTCATTGCAGACTGACTTAAGGAGTTTGGTCTTTTGCAACAAGCTTCGCCAGAGACTAGGCCCTCTTTGGTCACTCTGGAGGAGTGCAGACAGTCTGACAGCCACCAGGGAGGCGCAGCATTGATTTTCAAGCAAGCCTTCTTAGGACTGTGCCCCAGAGCAGGGCAGCCTGTGGGTGACTCAGTTGGAAATTGTGCACCAGATCAGCCCCCGCCTGAGCTGCTGGGTCCGAGTGTGGTGTGAGGAACCGAGGGCCACATGTCCCTGCTCTTTGGTTCGGGTCGTATCCTGAAGGCTGTGTCCCTGGGACCCTTCTGTGGACGCTGTTGTCAGCTGACGCTTGACCTTGAGGCACCTGCCTTCCTTGGCCTGTGGATCCTTGGGGTTCTATGAGGGCTGCAGTCCTGGTACCTGCCTCCAGGCGGCGCCAAGCTCTGCCTCTGCTGGGCCCCTACCCTGTCATTTTAAGCCCAAAAACAACCTGGGTTTCTCTAGAGAGCCAGGTCAGGTGAACTTGGCTGTGAGTCCTTAAGCAGGTTAGCCTGCACTGTGAGTTGGGGATCCTCTGCCCTGCCCAGTGTCCACCCGCACGTCCTCCCGCTGGTGAGGGTGTGGCCATTGCTGTCTCCTTTCCGGGCGAATGTCTGCCTACTCAGCACCTTTCATCATGTCACTAGGGCTTCATCTTCGTCCGCCCCATGCCGCCCCTTCGCACCCGCTTGCTCTGGGTCCCGCCCATCTGGTCCAGCTTGTTAGTTCCTTGCCATTGTCCTCGTGATGATTTGATGAATTTATTATCTGCATTTTGTCCTGGGCTTTCAGTTGTTTCATTAGAAAGCACGTCCATGTTTCTGCCTTACGCCTGGACATGGAAGTAGATCTGCTTGTCTCCTGTATGCCCGTATAATGAGGCTTCTATGCACTTTAAAAAATCCTGTACTTAGCTGGATGTGGTGCACACACCTGTAATCCCTGCACTCTGAGAGGCTGAGGTAGGAAGACTGCAAGTTTGAGCCCAGCCTGGGCAACTTACAAAGACCCTGTCTCAAAATAAAAAATAAAAGCTGGATATGGTGGTGCATGCTTGTAATCCTAGCACTCAGGAGGCTGAGGCAGGAGGATTGTTTCGAGTTCAAGACCGTCCTGGGCTACAAAGTGAGCTCAAGGTCAGCCTGAACTGCATAATGAGACCCTGTCTCAAAAAACAAAACAAAATGAACAAAAACAAAATAAAAAATAAAAAGGGGCTGTAGCTTGGTGCAAAGGCCCTGGGTTTAATTCCCACTACTGCAAGGAAACAAGAAAAGAAAAAAATAAGAAGTCTTTTCATACCAGCTGCAGGTGGCAGCTGTCAGAAGCCATGGGCTGTGAGCAGGTGTGAGGGTCCAGGCTGCCACTGAGAACCTGTGGGGTGCTAAGTGACAGGGCCTTAGTGACCTTGTTTCCTTGGAGGGAAGGGTGCACACCTTGCGGTGGCCCCGAGGCCCCTGCTGGCTGTGCTCTGTGCTGAAGGTCCCGGTGCCCGTGAGCCCTGCTGGGTGGTGCCGACTGACCCGCTCCCAACCTCCCGAGGACACTGGCTCAGGGTCTCACTGCCATCTGCTCCAGGTGTCGCTGGGTGGTGAAGAGGCAGATTTGTCCTGCGCTAGGGAACACAGGCTTGGGAGATGGGAGGGCTGGGCTGTGGGAGGAGCAGTGGGCCTGTGCGGGGACATCAGCCAGAGGTGTTGCTGAGGTCCCGCTTGCAGAGGAGCCCTGGACACGTCCGACTGTCCCCTCCGCAGGCACCTGTGCTCGTGTATGTGGCTGCAACGAGACCCGGATGCTGGAGAGGCTGCCCCGGTGCGGGAAGACCTTCGCCGAGAGGATGCGTGATGTGGCCGTCTGGAAGTGGTGCGACCTGTCCCAGTTCATCGTGTGAGTTCCCTGTGGGGCGTTGCCCACACTTGGCCCGGCCCTGCCCCGTGGGTCCTCCTCAGAGGTCCATCTGGCCCTTGCTCAGAGCTCAGGACAGCTGTCGTGGGGGTGACCTGGCCAGCGAGGACTTGGAGGCATGGAGGTCATGTGTGTGGCTGCCCTCATCCTAGCTTCACAGGCCAAGGCTTTTTTGGGGTGTCCGGAAGCTCCCCAGCAGCCTCAGATCTGCTGGCAGGCGGGAGTGGGTGGGTTGTGCTGTCTGGGACTCCGCAAGACCAGTGGGTGGGGGCGGCAGGGTTTGCCCCAGGTCTGGCTGCCAAGGTGCCCAAGGGACCCTGGCACATGAAGGGACCCCGGAGCAGCCCTGGGTCTGGACAAGGGTTCCAGGCCCCTGGACTTCCAGCTCTGCTCACCACGGTTACCTGGGCGGGACGGGTGTGTCTGACCTGTGTCTTGGCATCTGTGCTGACTGCCCGCCTCAGATGGGTCAGGGGCCTGGGACCTTGCTGGCGGGTGGACAAGGGTGGTGCTTGGCCAGCTGCTGCGTCCCTGCTCTCTTCCAGCCTTGGGGAATACAGGCTGTGGAGTGTTCCGTGTGGGCAGCTTTGTGCAGGAAGCTTTTCCTTCCAGGTCAGCCAGGCTTTCCCAGGACAGCCCAGGAAAGAGGAAGTGGCCCCTTCCTGGGCCCCATGGGGGAGCCAGCGGGGCTGCTCCTCTGCTGTCCTTCTGCCCCATGTGGAGCTGCGGGCTCTCGGCAGGTGTCTGCCCGGGCTCCTGCCACGCATCTCAGAGGGTGGCTGCGGGCCCCACCTCCCAGACCCGGGGACAGGGCGTCACCACCTCCAGATGCTGTCCAGCCCGCCATCGGGAGATCCTTGTAGATACTGGGCTGAGCTCGGGGCCCCGGCAGCTGGAGTTCTTGGAGAGCCTTGAGCGCCATCCAGGACTGCTCCTGGGCAGACAAGGTCAATCTTAGGGGTTTTGCTGAGGTAAAAAACAGGGGACCCCTCCCAAGAGAGGCAACCTCTCCGCAGGAGACAGAGAGGTGGGCGCTGGGGCTTTCAACTCGCTCCCCACCTGGCTCACAAGAACAGGCCAACCTAGAAGTCCGGAAGGTGCCTGGCTCAGGCAGACCTTCCTCTCAGTCCTTAGAGTGTCCCTGGACAGTGACCACCTGGTGGGACATGTGGCTGTGGTCAGGTCCCCGTGGCCCTTGGCTTCGGACATGCAGGGCTTGGCATGTCCGCTTGGCGGGCCGTTCTGGGGGACTCCGGGGAGCTCCTGCCCTCAAGGCCACTGTCTCAGGTTGGGCAGGGTACCCATGTGGCTGGGAGTGTGGATGTGACTTCCAAGGCCATGCTCCGCGTAGGTGGCCCACAGCGCCCCCTGCCTGTCCTCTTGCTGAGGGGTCCCCTTCTGCCTCTGCAGGTTCTATGAGAGCTTCACTAACTGTACTGAGGAGGAGACCATCGTTGTGGGCTGCTACTGGCCCAATCCACTGGCCCAGGGCTTCATCACCGGCGTCCACCGGCAGTTCTTCTCCAACTGCACGGTGGACAGGGCCCACTGGGAGGACCCGCCCGACGAGGTGCTCATCCCGCTGATCGCGGTGCCGGTCCTGCTGACTGTGGCCATGGCTGGCTTGGTGGTGTGGCGCAGCAAACGGACGGACCGGCTGCCGTGACCTCGGGCCGGGCCGGGCCGGGCCGGGCCTGCTGGAAGGCCATCCCCTGGGCCCCCTGGAGCTGTGAACACCATCGCTGTCTGCCCTTCCCGGTCATGGCAGACACCTTCCTGCCCAGGCCGGCGCTGTCCCTGGTGGCGGCCGCCGGGACTCCATGCTTGCTCTTATGTCAGAACTTGTGTGCCGAGCGTCACATCTCACGTCATCTGCTGCTGAGCCCTGCAGTCCCCTGTGCTGGAGAGGGTGGGCGAGGGCACTGGGCGAGGGACAGACCAGGCCCCCAGGAGCCCCGTGTGACCCTCCTGTCTGCTCCCTCACGGCCTGGGCTGCTGCCGGGGAAGCCAGCCCCTCACCGGGCCTCCCTCCTGGGGCGCCCGAGAGCCTGTGGTCCTGTGCCGTGTCTGCTACCAGCTGTGCTTTCTCTGAGTAAAGAGTCTGTGTCCGCACCTTCACCGTGCCTTGTTTTATTTCGGGGTGGTCAGAGTGAGTTGCTGCTCTCAGGAGACTGATGAGTGCGCTGCACCCATGTGATGAACGGGGAGCCCCAGGGCCCCAGGACCCCAAGGTGTCGCACTCAGAGGCTGAGAGAGCTGCCGCGCAGGGAGGTGCGGCCCCACAGGAGCGGGCTCTGCCCGTCGTCTCAGCCCCTTCCTGCTCCTCTCTTTCCTCTTCTCGGCCACCTGGGATCTTGGGGGAGGGGAGCCCCTGGCCGGGTTGGGTGGAGGGGCAGGCTCTGGTCCTGAGACTGGGGGGAAAGGCTGGGAGGGCTGTGAGTGCAGTGCGCAGCAGGAGGTCACTCACTGTCCACGCAGGTCCTGCCCAAGTGACTGTCACGTAGGACAGGCTATGGGGCAGAACGAAGAGCCAGCAAAGGACACAACACGACCCGGGCGTGGGGGTCCCTGGTTGTTTGCTTCTGTCGAAAGCACTGTAAGGCGTGGGTAGGAGTCGTCAGGGGGCGGGAGTCCGAGCAGGGCCGCCGTTTCCAGGTGAGGGGCGGCGTCGGGCTCTGTCAGATGTTGCCGTGCCCCGGGTGTTTGGAGTCACCCTGGATGTCCCTGCAGTGCCAGCTCCTGTCCAGGTAGGAGCCACGGCCCTGCTCACCGGGACAGTGGAGCATGTGGCCGCGGCTCGAAGCCACAGTCTGGGAGCAGGTGGGGCCCCACGTGGCTGTGCAGAGCCCCTGCGCCCCTTCAGCAGGCTGACAGGCCAGGCGGGAAGCAAACATTCACTCCGCATCGGTCCCGTGCAGGAGCAGGGGTTATCCAGGGCATAAGACGGAAGTCTGCTCCTATTGCTGTCTGCACCCTTCCCGCACATTTTTGCCTATTCAGGTGTTTTCTCCAGGGCAGTAAAGGGGCAGGGTACACGGGGAATGTGTACTGTGTGTGTTTGTGTGTTTGTGTGTGTGCTTGTGTATGTGTGTGTCAGAGGCATCGATATACTAGGACCTTTCTTGTCTCAAAAGCTCTTAAATTTTGCCTTAAGTTTTGGGGTGGTCAGAGCGTGTCTTTGATAGCCTCACTCAACCAAGGTTTTTTACTGGTGTGTTCAGAGGCCTGGGGACACCAGCAACCTGCAAGGACAGCTGCGTCCTGAGAGTGCCCCTCATGTGTTGGGCGGCAGATACCCAGCCCTAGAGCGGTGTGGGTGGTAAGCAAAATCCCAGCGACTGTAAGGGTGTGGTGTGGGCAGAGGCCGGGCATGGTAGACGGAGGCGGGGGTGGGACTGTGAGCAGACACAGCCTCTGGGGACGGAGGGGCAGGCTTCCCTTTCTGCAGCTCCTCTGGGGGGAGGGCCTGGTCTGCTGACACAAAGCCCAAGGTGGGTCTGCACCGGGCCTCAGGAGGCCGTGTCTGCGGGGTGGAAAGGGCTGCGGTGGGAGGGAGCCCTCCCTGGCCCCCACCCCGGACCACTGGGCCAACCAAGCCGGAAGCCAGGGGCAGCTGCTGCGAGGTGGTGACCCTTCTCCTGGGGCTGGATGTCCACCGCTGAGGCTGCTGTAGTGGTAGCCTGGAGCTGGTGAATGTGACTTGGGAGAGACCGTGTGGCCTTAATTCCCCAAACTGCCTGGCCTGAGTTCTGCGGTCCGTGCTGTTCACCTGAGCAGGCGACTCCCACCAGGCTTTGCAGAAGTCACGTGGCCGGAGGGACACCTCCAGGACAGAGAGCCCGAGACCCCAGCCCTGACCGTCCTGGGAGTCCTGTGCAGGCCTGGGGGACAGTGGCAGTGTGGCCACAGTGAGGACTCAGATGTCCACTTAAAGAGGGCTTGCGTGGGGCTGAGAAGGAAAGTCCCGCCCCATCCTGTCTGAAACAGCCTCCACCCTCGAGAGTCCCAGCTGAGGACACGGTGACATGGCTGGTGACACCACCCAGTGCGTTTGTCACATCGCCACTCATGTGGGAAGCTGATTCATTAAAGAAATTTTGAAGTTTTCCTCAGCTGGAACTGTCTGCAGGTTTATAACTAAACCCAGGGGTTCGGAGGGCTTTAAGAGACCCTGGGATTTCTTTTTGGTGTGTAAGCAGCGAAATCATAGAGTATAAAACAATGGAGAGCATCCACTTCTAACGTGACGGAAAAAGTGCCCAGACCAAACCACCAGGACTGGTGCAAACCATAACAAAGAATAAGTAAATAGGCCATTTAAAGTCTGGAAATTGACCCGAGGCCACACAGGCCGTGCAGAAACATTTATTAAAGAAAATGGGCCAAATCTACATAAAGGCAGACCCTGCAGCACTTGAGCCATGGCCCCAGCAGGCCGGAAGTCAGGGATCCTCCTCCCCCAGGTTCCAATCTCGGTGTCTTGATGAGAGGGGAGGGCGGTGGCCAGTGTGCCCTCCCCAGCCTGGTCGCACAGAAGCTGCAGTCCCCAAAGGTGTCAGCTGCCTGCAAATCCCTGAGAGGGAGGTGGCCTTTGTCCTTAGCCTTGTTGCTGCCTGATGCTCAGCAGGCTCTGAGGGCGCCCTGGCCCCTGGGCGCCATTACCACAAAGGCTTGCTGAGAGGAGGGCCCTGGGCCCGTTGGATGGACGGAGAAGGGGCCACAAAGGGCCAGAGCCGGCAGAGCTGGGTGGACTGGAGGGTGCAGTGTGGGGAGGTGCTGGTGGCAAGGGTGTGGTCAGGCAGGGGGCTGCACAATGGGCAACCTCGGGGCCTTGGAAGGAGGACCCGTCCCTCCGTCACAGGCAGGGGGCGAGAGGCCCGGGCTGAGGGAGCCTTTACACCACCTTCCTCGGGGATGCGTGAGCCCTGGACAGAGAAGACAGCATCCGGACAGAGGCCCTTCTTGCACAGGCCTTGCAGCAGCTCCTGGCCAGCCGCCCCACCTGGCAGGCCTTTCTGACTCCTGTGTCCTCCCTCTGGGGCTGCCAGATGCCTCAAGCCAGGTGAGCCGCTTCCCCTGGTGGCATTCGCTGTCTTGCATACAGTGAGACCTCTCCATGCAGAGCAGGTTGGATGTCCCATCTGTCTCCTTTCAGTCAGGGCTGAGACTCCATGGCAGAGCTGCTGTCCCCAAGAGCCGACAAGGCCTGGCACTAGGCGTGAAAGCGGGGATTAGTTACTTACAGGGTTCCCGCCCCAGCTCCCAACCTCAGGGTCCGGTCAAGGTGACGTCCCCGGAGGCCAGGTCTCTAGGCTGAAGCCAGACCGCAGGAACAAAGGGCTCTGCAGCCACAATTCACCCCCAAAGACATCCAGAGGGCTCTTCCTGCGGCGGTTACCAAGGAAACAAGGTTAAAGAGAGAGCTCGCTGGAAACAAGGTTAAGGAGAGAGCTCGCCGGAAACAACTTCCTGTTCTTTTACTTAAAAATCAAATTCAGTTAAAATAGGATCTGCTCATTTCAAACGTGGCCGAAAGAAACCAGGGCATGCAAGGTGACCAGTTGGAGCTGGAGGTAGAGGAGCGGCTCCTAGCGGGAAGGATGCCGGGAGGATTCCCGTGTAATCAAGGAACTGTGTGGGAAGATGGCAGAGCAGGGCCAGTCGGGGTGTCTGATGCTCCCGGTGCCAAGTGCTTCCATCCTGGTGCGTCCTGCGGAGCCCCCAGCGCAGGCAGCTGTGTTAGGGAGCTGGGACTGGGCTGCTTGGCAGTAGCTGGTCTCACAGTGGATTGCTGAGGGTCCTGTGTGATGCTGGGACCCCCACCTCTCTGTCCTCTTTCTTCCCGGCCTTCCTCATGGCTGCCTTGTCTGGCAGGGCTGAGCCCTGGAGCTCTGGGGGTCAGGGCTGTGGTGAGGACACACCGGTTGGCAGGGGGGAACATGGGGCACGGTTGTGCGGGTCTGCGATTAGACTTCCTGACCTTGCCTATCAAAAATGGGAGGAGCACCGGGCCCTGCTCCCACTAGGTCACGGGTACTGTTTCCGATCCTTTTAGGGTCCTGGGCTCGGGAGGAAATGGCAAACTGGAAATCATGAGGTCTGCAGCGGCTCTCAGCTCTTGGGACAGAACCTACAGTCCTTGGCCCTTAGTGCTACTGCTCTGGGTTCTGAGCCGCCCCGTCCACCCCTCAGCAGTCAGGGCTGGGCCCCGCGCTGCGTGGTTGATGACCCCAGTCCTCCCGTCTCACAGACCTCTTCAGAGCCTGCGTGTTACCAGCCCCTAGCGTCACAGCTCCCTAGCTTAAAGCCTGCCCTGTCTGTACTACCTGGGATACCTCAAGAACAAATCTATACTCCAGGGTGTGGAAGCCATCCTACATCAACCTGACAAACGGGCAGAGAAGCTGCTTATATAGAGCAGCAGGCCTGTGATTGGCTCAGATTTGAGCCTGTTGATTGGCTGAGTTCACTTTGAGCCTGTTCGTTAGTCCAAATTTGAGCCTGTTGATTGGTCCACATTTGAGCCTGCTGATTGGTCCAAATTTGAGTCTTCCGATTGGTCCAAATTTGAGCCTGCTGATTGGTCCAAATTTGAGTCTGCCGATTGGTCCAAATTCAAGTCAGCTTTGGTCAGGGATACAGGTGTCCACGACAGTGCTTTTGTAGCTGCAGAGCATGTCTCCCGGCTGTCAGCGGAAAAGGGACAGGTTGGGCTATTTTTTTTTTTTTTTAAATCTCAGCGGCACTGATACGATTGTGCACCTTTGCTGCTGTGGCCCTAGCCCAGGCTAGTTTTTCTCCTCCTTTCGCAGTGCTGGGCATCGAACCCACGGCCCTTACCCCTGAGCCACACAGCCCCGCTCCAGAGGGTTTCTGCTGGAATCTCCTGCACCCCTCCCGAGAGCTGGGCTCTGCCAGGAGCGTCTCAAGCCCTTCGCCTGGGACTGAGCTGGCGAGCGCTGCCCTCCTCCTACACTTTTCCTCCTCCAGCCCTTCCGCCCCACCCAGAGGTCCTCAAGGATTTGCCTGGAGCCAAACATGAGTAAATGCCGACAGCTCCAGCTGGAGAGAAGCTGCTCCTCCGGCGTAAGCTGTGCCAGTCCTATGTTTTTGTTTCTAAGCATTTGTGTCTAAGCCCCGAAGGCTGTGAAAGGGCCTCTGTGCCGCAGCTGGAGGGGAACAATGAGACCGGGATACAGAGACACATCACTGCTTTGACGCCGACCTCGCCAGGGACACGATGGGTCGCGTTCTGCAAAGCCTCTTTGTCAGGGGATTTGCTTTGCTATGGGAGCAGTATTTGAATTTAGCAGATGTTAGGTGTGAGCACCGAGACATCTGGGAAGTAGTTGCCTTTTCAGTTATTTAGCCCCAATTAGACAGTGTGGGGAGCCATAGGGGAGGCCCCCCCAGGGCCACCGTTGTGTTCAAGGGCCCCAGCTTGGAGCCTCTGGGACAGTCCCAGAGAGGTTGGTGGGAGTTGCGTTCTGGAAGCCTGGGTTAGGCTCTGCTCTGTGCCCCTGAGCCCATGGAGGGCCAGGTGTTTCAGCCAGGCCTTCGGTGGAGGGGGCTGGAGTTCACAGAGAAGCACCTTTGTGTCACATCACAGCTTCAAAGGATGAGGGCAGGAGCAGCCCGAGCCTTGAGGAGACACCAGCTAGGTCAGATCTCCCGAGGGCAGAGCAGGCCTTGTTCACAAATCAAGACATCAACCCAAGGAGCACAGGAAGTAGCAATATACAAGTACTGTAAGTGGGAATATGCAGGTTTAAAATAACAGTTAACAAGCTCGATGTATATCTAGTATTTATTATCCCTCTTCCCCACAGAGAAATAGTCATTCTTTTTGTATGTGGATGGGAAATTGGCAAAAAATGGAAGCGATACTCCCTACTTTCCTGAATTAAAAGGCAAAAGAAGCTGGGTGTGGTGGTGCACACCCGTCGTCCCAGCACTTGGGAGGCTGAGGCAGGAAGACTGCTGTGAGTTCGAGGCCAACCTGGGCTACATAAGCGAGTTTAAGGGCAGCTTACACTACATAGATCCTGTCTCAAAAAACAAAAACAGAAACAAAAGAGCCAGGCACAGTGGCACAGGCCTGTGATCCTAGCACTCTGGGAGGCTGAGGCAGGAGGATGGCACATTTAAGGCCAGCCTTGACAACCCAGCAATTTAGTAAGAACTTGTCCCCAAATTAGAGAGAGAGAAAAAAAGAGCTGGGACATAGCTCAGTGTGAAGGCCCTGGATTCAATTCCTAACAACTTTTTCCTTTCCCATGCACAAAAGAGAGAAATCTTACATGGAAATTACCAAAAAACCCCATTCTTTATAATTTTGGATTCAAGAGGAAATAAAAGCAAAAAATCACAAACTATTTACAAATTAATAGCAATAAAACACCCTCCACATATCAAAATGCACTGGGATATGCTTCTACACACACACACAAATGCATACACACACAATGCACACACACCCAACAGGGCTGGGTGTGTCATAAAGTGTGTCATCCCTAGCAGGACTCAAGGGCAATTTACATCCCCTGCACTTGAAACTAACTAGGCATTCAGTGCCACAGGCTGGTTAAGAAATAACAAAGAAGAGTAGAAGGAAGAAAGAATGTTATGTCAGGTGTGTGGCACAAGCCTGTAACCCCAGCACTTGGAGACAGGCAGGAGGATCACCGCTAGCTCAAGGCCAGGCTGAACTACATAGCGAGAGCCCAGTCTTAAACAAAATGAAACAAACAAGCAACAAACAAAAAAGAAATAATGGTAAAAGCAAAAATAATGAAAGGGATAGGAAAGGGAAGATTTGATCAGTGAATATGTTTATTTCAAAAGGACAAAGATGAGATAGAACACCTGAACAAAATAACAACCACAGAAAAAACTGGAAGGTCCCTCAAATATCTACCTCTCAAAGGTGACCGTGGGCTTGGTGATTTATGTGTGGGTTCCGTCATCTGTTGTTATGGGACACCCGCTAGATTGCTCTACAAGGGCAGTTTTACCTTGACCCAGCAGGGCCTGTTCTGTGAAGGTGCTTGGCACCCTGAGCCTGTGGCAGGGAGGAGGGGTGGTGACCCTGTGGCATTCTGAGGAACACAGCCGCATCTGCTGCTGCATGTGAAGCCATCTATCCAACTCCAATGGGAAGAAAGGAGAGATATGGGCAAAGAGTTTTCTTTTATGGCTCCACCGCTTCTTCTAAGAAGACCAGCCTCTCCAGGGCTCCTGCCTACCTGGTTGGGTGATTCATCTCCAGTGGCCACCTCTAGCTGCAAGGGAGGCAGGAAGAAGCCCAGGAGGGGTGGGTCCCACTCAGTGATCCTGGAACTGAGAGTCAGAGGGTCCCTGCCTCTTGTGGCTCATGGAAGATTACAGAAACTACCCACTCAAGCCATGATCAGTTGCAGAAGCTTCATGAAGGATGACACTCTTTTTTTTTAAAGGAAAAGTAAAGTGGAGTGCAGTAATTGTAGCACTCTGGGAGGCTGAGGCAGGAGGATGCCAACCTCAAGCCCAGCCTGGGCAACATAGCCACTTAATGAGACCTTGTCTCAAAAGAAAAAAATAAAAAGGGGATGTAGCTTAGTGCTGCAGTACTGCCCCTCCCCAAGTAAATGAATGAAACACCAAGCATAACTGAAGACCCTAGTGACATGTGGCATGTGCCGTAAGGGTTAGGAGCAAGGTCAGGGCAGGACTGAGGCCCCTGGGATCCCTGTCATTACCTGACTCTTAATCTGGGGGCAGAACATTTCAGAAGGTGAAGACACTAAGCTGTTTGTTGACTCGAAAGCTCTGCATTTTCTTCTCTCTCTTCTTTGATCCTTCCCTGAAAGTGCGCTCTCACTACAGACAGTAGGAAGGGGGCTGGGGAGCCAGCTGTCCCAAGAGGCCCCCACATGTGACTTGGGATAGAAGCAGGTTTGGTCTTGGGCTGGGGACAGAGCAGGGATGTGTATGCACTGGGGGTGGGGCGGGAAGTGGGGATGGGAACCGGATCTCGGCCCGTCTTTAGCCAGAACTGAAGGTTTCCTGACCGAAGGCTGCCAGGGGATGAGCGTGGGATGCTGGCTTCCTGGAACTCACAATAGCAAACCCTTCCTGAGCGTTCTCTGCCTTCTAATTGCTGCTCATCCTCAGGAGCCTTGCATCCTGTCACTCTGCCACCTCTCTTGGAGCCAGGTGCTATTTTTTTTTTGAGACAGGGTCTCACTTTGTAGCCCAGGCTGGCCTTGAACTGACGGTGATCCTCCTGCCTCAGCCTCCCGAATGTTAGGATGACAGGAATGCACCACCACGCCCAGTGGCAAGTGCTACTTTTACTTCCATTTTGCAGATGAGGAAACAGAGGCCTCAGGATGGTTTGGTAACATCCCCAAGACCACACAGCTCGTTAACGGTGAACAACGGATGAAATCCTCATTTTGTCTGGTCCCAAATGCATGTGCTTTTAACCCCCAGTGTTGATCTGGGCTGGGAGAATTGCTGGTAGCAGGACAGAACAGAGCCAAGTTCAGCCTTCTGTGCCCAACTTGGGGTAGCTAGCTTTGCCCCCCATAGCTCCTGGGCACCTTCAGCCAAGGCGGGTCCCTGAGTTGCTGGGGGCTCCCTGCGGTGTGACTTCTGGATGTTAAAGTAGGAGACACAGTGCTGGGGGGATCCCGTCCAGCACCTCCACACTCACCGTCACTTATCAGCAGGGAAACGGAGGCACACAGAGACGGACTTGTCCGAGGCGGTCTGGGGGAATCAGAGAGTGACTGCCCTGTCCTTCCTGCTCTGCACCTGCCGCCAACCCTTTCCTTAGGCCACTCCCCTCTGTCACTTTATGTATTGGTTTAATTTAATTTTTTTTGGTTTGTTTTTGTTTTTGTTTTTTGTCTTTTTGAGACAGGGTCTCCTTATGCAGTTCAGGCTGGCCTTGAGCTCACTTTGTAGCCCAGGCTGATTTCGAACTTGCAGTGATTCTCCTGCCTCAGCCTCCTGAGTGCTGGGATTGCCGGCGTGCACCACCACATTATTTTTTTTGAGGCGGAGTCTCACTGTGTTGTGCAGGCTGATTTTAAACTTGCTTATGTAGCCCAGGCTGGCCTTAAACTCATGCGATCCTCCTGCCTCAGCCTCCCAAGTGCTGGGATGATAACACGAACCACCCACCTGGCTGCTCCCCCACTTTAGAATATGACAAATTTATTTATTTTTGGTACTGGAGATCGAACTCAGGACCTTGCGTTTGGCAGGCAGGTGCTTGTGCCCCTGAGCTATATCCGTGGCTGACTCCCCCACTTGAAAGACCCATCTGGCAGGTTTTGGGTGTCAGCCTTGTCCCAGGGCTCTCTTGGGGTGCTGTCCTTGCTGGATGTGCGTTTGCATGCATGCTTACTTGTTGGGGTGTAAGTCCTGTTTACACTTTCCCTCAATGATAGTTTGAAACTATTATTTCTTGTCTTGCTCTGTCTGTGTGCTTTGGAGGGTGTAAGGTTAATCTAGTTATCCCCTGCTCCCTTTGTGCAGTACTAGGGGTTGGATCCAGGGCCTTGGCACTGAGTTACAGTCCCAGCTGCCCCCCCACCCGTCCCCTTTAAAAAAAAATTATTTTATTTTTTAAACTTCGAGACAGGATCTGGCTAAGTGGCTAAGCTGCTCAGGCTGGGTTTGAACTTGGCCATCCTTGCCCCTACCCCTTTTATTTCTTGTGGTCCTGGAGATTGAACCGTGTCTTTGCACTAAGCTACAGCTTTAGACCTTTTCAGTTTTTACTTTGAGACAAGGGTCTTGCCAGGTAGCCTGGGTGGGACACAGACTTGAGTTGTTCTGCTTCAGCCTCGCAGAGTGCTGGGGTTACAGACATATGCCACCGTATCCAGCTTACTTTCTTTTTGACTTCATCCTCTATACCTGTAATCCATGAAGACTTGACCTTTCTCTTTGATAGTAATATCTAGTAAAGTATGTCTTAAAGTCAGTCATTCTGGGTTCATTTTCTCAATTTCCCTGTGAGCCCTTATAATGTACAACTCTACATCTCTGATTTCTGGGATCTTTTATTATTATTATTGTTATTGATTAAACATTTGAATATTAGTTCTAGTCCATTGTTTTGTTCTTCTTCTCCGGGGACTTCAGGGACACAATATTATTT
>NW_004955456.1:7147912-7149362 GCF_000276665.1 Chinchilla lanigera | reverse complement strand
TCTCACTATGCAGTTCAGGCTGACCTTGAACTCACTTTGTAGCCCAGACTGGCCTTGAACTCACAGTGATCCTCCTGCCTCAGCCTCCCAAGTGCTGGGATTACAGGATTGTTCCCCACCATGTCCGGTTTATTTCTCAATTCTAAGATAAATTTTTTTCCCTTCCGTTTCTTTTTTAAGTCCAATTGCTCTTGTTTTTTTTTTTTTCTCCCTGCTTTTGTCTGTTTATGTTCCTTGACATTTGGGTTTCTGACTCAAATAGTTTTTCATGTCCCTAAGGGATTGTTTTCCTATATTTAAGTCTATTATGAATGTAGGCTTGTAGTTTTGTTCCTCTTTGTGCTTTTTGTTTGTTAGGGAGGGGGGTAGATCTTCCTTGCTGATTCCTCTGCAACTTTGTCTCCTGAGTTTTTCTCCACAGCCCTCTGTGGATTTTCATTTCCTCTCATTTACTTTGGTGATATTGGGGATGTTCGAGACCCTTAGTTAACGACGCCCCTTTCTGTTGCTCTGGCAATGAGCAGGTACTGGGGATGAGGGTGTGTGTGTGTGCTGGAGGTGGGGAGGAAGTGGGACGCAAATCCTCCGGTTTCATGGGTTTCCTTTGCCCTGCCGGCCCCGCATCTCCCCACTTTTGTTTTTCGCTTTCATCACTCAGTTTCCAACGCCCTCTTCCTTCTCTTTGCATTTTCCTCTCCCAGCGGGGCTGGGGACCCCTCTAGACCGTGCTTCCCCTGCACGTGCACACCTGACCCGGGGCTGGGGTCTCTGGAACCCAAGGGAGCAGGTTCAGGGTTGGGGGCATCATCTTGTCTTCCTAGGGTCCCTGGCCCCTCCTGGTCCCTCAAAGCCCTGTCCCTTGGGGTCCCTCTCTGGCAGCCTTGGTGGGGCCATGGGTGGAGCTGTGGGGGGCACACGGGATCTTGGCTGGGGTTTGATGCCTTTTCTCTTTTTACTGACAGTGACTTTGTAGTCTTGGGAATCTATTTTCCAATAATGTCAGCATGTAGTTTTGCATAAAAATTTCTGGTGGAGTTGTTCTGTGCTATGGGAATTTTACCTTAACTTTTTTTTTTTTTCTTTCAGTTCTGGGGGATGGAACTCAGAGCCTTGCATATGCTAAGCAAGGGCTCATCACTGAGCTACACTCCTAGCTGTAGTTGAGCTCTTTTGTATCATTTGGTATTGTGGCTTGTATCCTCCCAAAGCCTCATTCTGGTCATAGGTGGGGCTTTTCAGAGCCGGCTGGATCTAAGGTGTGTGATTCTGGGATTGAAAGTGTATGGTAGTAAATTATTTCATTGATTGGAATTAGCATGGGCGTGGCTGAATGGATTCACTGAAGAAAGAAGCCCCACCCTGGATGTGGGTGGCACCACCCCAAATGTTTGTAGCCTGGATGGGATAAAAGGGAAAGATGGAGGGCAGGCCTGCTGCTGCTGCTGCTGCT
>NW_004955456.1:7145719-7147297 GCF_000276665.1 Chinchilla lanigera | reverse complement strand
GCCATAGCAACTCAGCAGGAATTACAGCGGGGCAAGAAACCAATCAATTAAGACATTTGGGGAAGAGATATTTGAGTCTGTGGTTGGAGATTTTAACACCCTTCTTTCATTTATGGACAAAACAACTAGAGCAACAGATCAATAAAACTATAGAAGATTTGAACATTACTACCTGTGATCGGTAATCTTGGTTGGCAGCCTGATTGGACTGAGAAAAGCCTGGCAAGTTACTAAGACACACTTCCAGGTGTGTCTGTGGGTGTTTCCAGAGGTGGTTGTTGGATGACAAGGGCTCTAACTTCCTGGTGGGTGATTCTATTGATACGATCATGATTTGATGGCATTTGGGGTGGTGATGGAGATTTAGGAATCGGGCCCGGTTGAGGGAAGTGGATTACCAAGGTGTGACCTTGGGGATTCTCCTCTTTGCCCCCATCTTTTCTGGCTCCATCCTCCCCTCTCTGCTTCTTGGCTACCAGGAAGTGAAAGCTTTCCCCCACCATGCCCTCCTGCCCTGATGTTTCTTCTTTGGACTCAGCCGACTGTGGACTGAAATCTCTGAAATAAACCTTTCCTCCTATAAAATGTGTATGTCAGATATTTGGTCACAGCGGCAGAAAGCTGACCATCATGCCCTCAGTCAACGTGACCTAACCGATATTTATAGAATCCCACACTCAGCAGCCACAGAACCGGGTTTGCAAGGACACAGGGTGTCTCCATGGAGACAGACTTTCTTCCTGAGGATAAACCCACATCTTATTAAATTTCAAAAGCTGACAGAGTGTTCCCAAGGAAGGCACTTTTGAGATTTATAGTAGTAACGTATCTAGAAAAATCTCCAAAGTGTTTGGAAATTGAGAAAAATTCTTTTAAAAATTCATAGGTCAAAGAGAACATAGGCTGATTTTTAGTCTTAGCTTTAATGAAAGTAAAACCACAACGTACTGGAATTTGTCAGGTGTGTCAGAGCAGCCTTTGGTGGAAATTTATAACATTGAATACTTATATTAGCAAAGAAACAAAATTTTATTTATTTATTTATTTATTGTCTGTTTGAGACAGGGTTTCACTATGCAGTCAGGCTGACCTTGAGCTCACTTTGTAGCCCAGGCTGGTCTCGAACTCACAATGATCCTCCTGCCTCAGGCTCCCCAGTGCTGGGATTACAGGCATGCGCCACCAGGCCTGGCTCTATTTTTAAGACAGGGTCTTGCTATGCAGTCCAGGCTGGCTTTGAACCTACTACGTATCCCAGGCTGACCTCAAACCCACAGATATCCTTCTGCCTCAGCCTCCTGAGTGCTGGGATTACAGACGTGTGTCACCACACCCAGGAAGAAACAAAATTTTAAATGAATGATCTGTTTTCATTTTAACAAACTGAAGAAAGCAAGTTAAACCCAGAATAAGTAGGAGAAAATACATTGTAAAAGAGTAGACATTGCCGGGTGTGGTAGTACTTGCCTGTCATCCCATTACTCAGGAGGCTGAGGCAGGAGGATCGTTGTGAGTTCGAGGCCAGCCTGGGCTACAAAGTGAGCTCAAGGCCAGCCTGAACTGCATAGTGAGACCCTG
>NW_004955456.1:7128549-7145619 GCF_000276665.1 Chinchilla lanigera | reverse complement strand
AAAAAAAAAAAAAAAAAAAAAAAAAGAGTAGACACCAATAATATGGATAGCAGACGAGCAATAGACGCATTCCCACCAATGCTCTAAATAAACCCATGATTCAACCACCTCCCAAAAGCCCCTCTGCTGAACAGGGGGGACTTGGGGGACATTTTCGATCTGAACTGTAACAGCCAATGAGATGCTGACACCGTGTTTCCCGGCTCTGTGCTGCAGCTCTGGCTCCTTCGGTGCCTGGTGCCCCTGGTCCTCCGGGCCCTGCAGGCCTCAGTTCTCCCCCTCCTGCAGCCTCTCCAGGAAGGTCTTCCCCAGGGTCCCCAGGGTCTAGCATGGCAGGGGTCTCTGTGGTGAGCAGCCCTCGAGGAGCGTGGCGGGGCTGGCACCTGCCTGGCAAGTGGGTGTTCAAAGCGCGCCTGAGGTGTACAGGAAACCGGCCTTCAGCAGGCAGTGCAGAGGTCCCCTTCTGCTTTCATCTGTTCCTTTTAAAATGTAATTTACTTAGAAATTCTTTTTTTTTTTTTTTTTTTACTTAGAAATTCTAAAGCCATTAACAGACATGAGAAAATGATAGGGTAGCTACACGGAGTGATCGGAATATACAGTGAATGTTTATTAGTTTTTTAGTTTTTTGGTACTGGGAATCAAACTCAGGACCTTGTGCTTGCCAGGTAGGTGCTTATGCCACTGAGCTATATCCCAGGCCTCTATGGTGAATGTTTACATTTAGGAAAAAACGTACAGTATTACAGTAAAAGCCACATCGTGATGACTCTGCCTTGCTTTGAACACACTCATCCCACCATTTTGGGCACTTTCTGAAGCAGCTGTGGAGTCTTCTTCTGTGGGTGCCTTTACAAGGTAAGATCAAAAATACAGTGAATGCTGCTGCTGAGAGCCATGTAGTGGAACGGGGCGCTCATTAAAACATCACAGCGCGTCCTCATCTGCCTTATCCACTGGGTCTGGCCCCGTACTACTTCAGGCTCTCCGGCAAAGTCAGAATGACAACGAAAGGGAAACGTTTTGAATGGATTCAGGATAAGTAAGTAGCCATGACAGTGCAACTAGAGTCTCAGGAAAGAGGTGTTCAAAGCAAGGAGAGTATTTTGAAGGGGATTCATAGCAATATGTCTTCTTCTTTTTTTTTTTTTTTTTTGGCACTAGAACTGAACTGTTATGGTTTATGTCTGTGTGTCCCCCCAAACCCTCATGTGGCCATGGGGCAGGCTATTAGAGTTTAATTATGGGTGTGAGAGCTACACCTGCCCTGGGTTGGATAGTTTGCATATGTAAGGGAGAGGAAAAGAGTGCTTGAGGCCATTTCTCCCCGATTCAGCCCTGGTGTGTGGTTGCCGCTTAGCTGTGTTCTGCCGCCCTGAGCTGTAGCTCTTTGCCGTGTGCCACTCTGCCTTATAATCTGCCAAGTACGGACTGAAATTTCCACAAACTGTAAGCGAAATAAACCTTTCCTTCCTTAATTTTGGGCGTCAGGTGTTTTGCCCCAGCAACGACAAAAAAGTAACCAAGACATGAACTCACAACCTTGCGCTTGCCAGGCAGGCGCTGTGCTGCTGAGCTAAATCCCCAGCCCCAGCAATGTCTTTTACTGTAATTAATTAAAAAAAAAATTTCAACATTCACCATAGTTTTTGATTATACTGCCAGTGCTTCTCCCTAACGCAAAGTAGAAATCTGATCCTTTTGGTCCCCAAATCTGTCTCCTGGGAAATGAGCCATTAGCCACAGCGCCCTGTGAACAGCTCTTCCAGGTGTGGAGGACCAGCGGGTGTCCCCAGAGGACTCTGGTGGCTGTGGATGTAAGTCCCCAACGCGGCCTGCAGACCCTAATCAAATGAGACCCAAACAGTACCGGGAAGAGGGCTGCGCACCTGCAAGACCCGGGGGACAGTTCTCCCGGGGCTGGGACGCACACTACCCTGGAGCCTAGGCTGGCTTGGTGTTTCACTCCCTCTGACAGAGAAGAATCTCACTCCAGGTTTCCTGTGGGTTTTGGAAGTAATCAGGGCTATGTTCACAGCACGGTAAACCGTGCACAGAGCTCGGCTCGCAGCGCGCATGCCCACACGGAACTCACGCGCTGTGTTCTCCGAGCTTGGCCCCGCCCAGCCCCTGTGAGTCGGTGCTGTATGGAGCCGCAGCTTTCGGGCTGAGTGGAGCCCGGGGTACTCAGCCTCCCCAGGTACTTCATTCTGAGAGCTGGGGCCGAGGCAGAGGGACTCGTAACATGTGGATCAACTCCAGATGTTGGGCACACAGAGCTTATTGGAAAGAATAACCCCCGTGCACAGCACAGTCATAAGACATGGACGGATAAAGAGCTCATTCATACTAACGAAGAATTCCACCTGTGTGCTTACCAAGTTAAATTAAGGGGCACATGGGCGCCTGATTTAGCAAACCACATCAGGGAAACGAGGCAAGTGGGCCTATCAGACACGTTAGATGAGAGATCCTCATGTAAGACCCAGAAGAAAGGGGGCACCCTAAGGCTGTGCATGGCAGCAACACCTGGTCCCTCCTGGTCCCTCCTGGTCCCTCCTCAAGAGCCTTGCCCAGGAGAACTGCCTCAGCGGTGACTGTCAGGCTGTCCCCAGGCTTCAGCTCGGTGTGGTTTTTCTCGTCAGTGGTTTATGGCCCACAGTGAAACAGCCTGGGTCTGGGTCCGCACCTTGACAGCTCTGGACCTCTTGGTTCACCCTGGCCTGGCCCCTTATCTGTCACCTGTGGTGAGGCTGGAATTTGCATCAGCTCTGTGCTTCTGCTCTTTGTAGTGCTTCGTTAAACCCTGTGGCTGCCTAACCCTTTCCTAGACTTTCTGTAGCCCATGTCACTGCGTGAAGTGTGCTTCGAGTAGTACAGGTATTACTTCTCAGGGATTGCTGCGGCACACTTCTGGATGTGTCAGTTTGGGTCATAGAGGCATGGCTTTTCTGAACTTCTGAGGTCTCCAGTGTACCTTTTGCCTCACACTCATAGCCTCACACACTGCCCTCTCAGGGGCACACTGCCTGCCCTCCCAGGCCTTCTGAAATCTGGGTGGAAGCCTCTTAAACCTCAGAACTCTTGCATTCTCCATGCATCTAAAGCTAGGGCCATGTGCGGGTTTCTCCTCAAAGTAGTCTTTCACCTTTGCAGTTTTGAGGCTGCAAAAGGCGGAGGCTGCAAAAGGCGGAGACTTTCTGCTTCTTGTGATGCCCTCAGGCCATCTTTTCTATTCTCCTGTTCCTTCTCAACAATGGAGATCTCCTCAGCTCTACCTTTGCAGTCCACAGCTTTACAGGAGCTTTCTTTCTGGCCAAACTCACATTTTAAATCATCCTGCTGGGCTCTTTGTTTTTGATTTGCAATATAAATCTGGCTAAAAGCCCCCAACAATAGCCATGCCATTTCCCCAGTGTTTGACTGCCTTGAAATTTCTTTTGCCAGATTAATCAGTTCACTGCCGCGCTTAATCTCAGTCTTAGGCAAAGTCTCTGGACAAGAGCAAAATGCTCCAACCATTGCTGACTGGGACTCCATAACACTTATTCCAGATGACTTTGGGCCAACCTGTGCCTACCTAATGCCACACTGTGTCATACCTGGTGTCTGGGCAGTCACCATGATAGGACAGTAGTCTTGAGGAAGACCATCTAATTAGATAGGGGAAGTTTCAAGACAGCCCAACATTCAGGCAGTTGCATGAGTAATGCTGGCTATTCTTAGCCAGATTTATAGTGGGAACCAAGGGCAAAGCCTGCGCAGAAAAATTTGAAAAACTTGAATTTTGACCCAGAAGGAATCAAAATTGGTGACAAAGGAGGTGTGGTTGCTAAAGAGATTAGCCCTATTAAACAACAACAACAACAACAACTATTTTGCACAAGGACAAGAAGAAAGATGCATTGAGTGCATCTCAGTAATCAGCAAAACCCCAGTAATTGGCAAGATCCCACCAATTGCAGACTCAAGGGTACAAAAGTGTCAACATTTCCTTGGGACTTCTAAGCACCTCTTAGAAAATTGTTTCCACAGTATTCATTTCACTGTGGTTAGCCATCCAGGTACTCAGAGGCCACTGCAGGCCACTCAGAGGCCAAGGTCCAAGGAGGCCTGGCCACTGCTTCCACTGACAACAGACCTTGGAGTTGTCACATGATGATAGTTGTACTGGCATGCATAATACAAGAGTTGAGAGTTCAGGAAGGCTTCTGCCCAGACTTCAAAGGAAGGCCTGCGAGGTCAGGCAAAGAGCCACTGAAAGGACAGTGTGTGAAACTGTGGGAACGAAGCCAAAGGTGCAGTGGAGAGCCCAGGAAGTCAGAGATGCCAGAAAATATGGGACAGCTGCTGACAAAGGCTGAAGGATGTGAGTGGAGCCACCCCAAGAGAGAGGCTGTGTAGGCTGAAACGGAGAAGGCCGTACTGGTGAGACCAACCAAGCACACCAATCCTTCTCAGGGATTGCTGTGGCACACTTCTGGATGTGTCAGTTTGGGTCATAGAGGCATGGCCTTAAGGTTTATGTCTAAAGCCCCTCACTCTTTCTCTGGCAGTCTTCCCCTGCTTTGCTTCCCAGCTGCCATGAGCTGAGCTTTTTTGGTCTTCCACACCTTTCTGCTATGATGTTTCTGAGCTGTACGTGACAATGACTAGCTCACTTCCAGAAGGCAGCTCCTCACAATTACCTCCCTCTCGGCGTTCAGGTCACTTGGAGTTTCCCCCCTGGGGTTGCCATTTTGACAGGGTCCTTCCCAGCCAAGGGCCTTTCTCCGGGGCCTCTGGGCTCTGGGCTGATGCCCACATAACTTGGGGAAGTGCTGAGAGATGACATCTTGCCTGGACAGTACCCGTGTCCTGTGATGTATACTGCGACTCACAGTCTGGAAGCTTCTGTCACCTTTGGAGTGACTTCAGAGGGGCCTGGGGACCCTCTGAGCTTTCACCCAACAGCCACAGGGTCCTGGTTGGAGCTGTCTTTGTGCTGCACCTGGCTGCCCTTCTTGTGGAGACCTCAGGCTTGCAGGGGCATCCTGGGGCCCGTGCTCCATGCAAACCATTCCTACTTTTGGCTGAAAGAATAAACACGCCAGCATTAAAGGATTCAAAATGGAAAGGAAAGAGCAGGCCAGGTGACTGAGTTGGCTGCCTGTCTCCTTAAAACAAAGGATATGCTTAGGATTTTAAAGACGGAATGACTTGACACACCCGGTAGAAAAGCAGAACATAAACAGGGACAAGTTGGGGACAATACACACATCTATCACTTTTTTTTTTTTTTTGAGACAGGTCTCAACTATGTCGTTCAAGCTGGCCTCAAACTTACCATGTAATGCTGGACTGGCCTTGAACTCAAGGCGATCCTCCTGCCTCAGCTTCCCACAGTGCCCGGCTGTGTATCACAGTTTCAATCGTTTCCCATTATGTGGCTAAGTTCTTCCAGGACTTCTGCTTTGTCTAAGTGAATACGAACAAGAAAGTCCAAGTAGCTCTGCAACTGGCCAGAGACAACCTAGATGCCCACCTGCAGGGCCTTGGCTAAGTATGTCCCATCACACCAAACAAGTGGCACTGGGGGGCTTTTGTGACTATGGAAGTAGTAGAATCTCTGCGACACTGACAGCCGTGCAGTACTGCTGTCTGCAGGGAGAAAAGCAGACTGCAGAAGAGCGTGCATGCTCACTACACACCTGGTACCATGTTAGAAAACCGTGCGTGTGTGTGTGTGTGTGTGTGTGTGTGTGTGTGTGTACATGTAGACAAACAGTCTGAGGAAAAGGCACAAGTCAAACTCGGCAAGGGAAGCAGGAGAAGGTGGAGGCAGGCCTGAGCATGAGGAATCTTCCTTTCTGCTCATACTCATCCTTTCTCTGCAGTTTTTAGGGCATGTTGGACCTGAAACATCAGCTGGGGTGACAGCGGCAGTCACAGACTATGTGTTACACAGCTCCCTATGCCCAGGTGTGTTAGTTACTTTTCTCTCGTTGCTGAAACAAAATATGTGACACCCAGAATTAAGAAAGGAAATGTTTATAGCTCAGTTTGTGGAGACTTCAGTTGGTAATCAGCTGGCTCCAAGGCAGAGTGGGCTGGCACAGGGGCAACAGCTCAAGCAGGCAGAAGGACAAAAGCAGCAGGAGCAAAAGCAGGGAGAGCAAGCCTCTCTTCCTCCCTTGCGCTGTATGCAGGCTCTCCACCCTTGGGCGGGCCCTTTACACCCACACCATATCCGTGCCCTCCTCTTGCACAGGATGAGGATGTTTACAAAGTGAGGACCTTGGCACCCTGCTGAGTCCCTTAGATAAACTTCTCAATTTCTCAAGTTGACACAATGTGTCTCAACCATTACCCCAGGCTACCGAGGATGGGTGAATCAATCCGTCAAGACAAACATGGGTTGGTGGCGGTCAGGAGCCAGGGCCAGGTCGGGGATGGGGTTTTCCTGGGGGACAAAGCGTTGTGAAAGCAGATAGTGGTGATGGTTGTATAATGTGGAGAATGCACTAAACGTCAGCAGATGGTGCACCTCACAATGGTTAGAGTGCAGATGGGGCCAGAGTTTATTAAGCCCTACTCTAGATGATGGAATGCCACTGGAGGATTTGTTTAAATGCACTGGTATTTAAATTTCCAGAGGACATTGAAAAATAATGTTCACCGGTTTGTTCACATTTTCTGAGGAGAAGGTCTGCAGCGCTCTTTGCACTGCAATTGAGATTCATGGAGTGTAATTAAGAGATTAGAAAGCAGAGAATTGCTTTCCTTTGGTTCTGGAAGCTGTTTGCACTGGGCACGGATGCCGAGCTACCTTTTTTGGCTGGTACTTTAAAGACGAAGCTTCACTGTCTGTTGGCTTGCTTCATGCTTTGCTGTCATCTGGACACTCTTCCTTCCTGTGTCTTATGTCATTTTCCTCTGGCTACTTTTAGGCTTTCTCTAGTTGTGAATGTTCTGGTCATCACAGGTCCGTGTGCATCCTTCTCCATGCTCCCTGGGCATTTGCTGAGTTCCTTGGATTCGTGAGCTTATAGTCTTCATTAAAATTGGAAAATATTTGGCCATTGGTTTTCCAAACTTTTTTCTATCCATCTCTTCACTCCCATCTGTCTGGCGACTCCGATGCTACACCTTTTGGGGCCACTTGAAGTTGTGGCTCATGGTGCTTTGTTCATTTTTTGAGTGTTTTGTGTTTTGGGTGCTTCATTTGAAGTGATTTCTATTGCTACTTACTCAAATTGATTTCCCTTTCCTACTTGAATATGTAAGCTGTTGTTAATTGCATTCAGCGGGTTTTTTCATATCGGGTATTACAGTTTTCATCTCTGAAAGTTTCCTATGAGTTTTTTCAATACCCTTGTGTTCATACTTTGAGATACTGAATCATTCTAGCTTTTTGAACATGGTGATAGTAGCTGTTTATCTGTATTTATATCCTTGTCTACTTATTATAATAGCTATGGCAGTTCTGGGACACTTTTCATGGACTGATTTTACTTTTCATTGTACATTGTATTATTCTGAGTCTTGGCATGCCTACTATTTCTTGATCAAGTGCCAGATACTGTGAATTTTTCCTGTTGGTTCTGGGTGTTTTTATATTCATGTAAGTGGTTTTGAGTATTGTTCTTGGATGTAGTTATCTTTGTAGAAACTGTTTGAACCTTGTCAGTCTTGCTTTGAAGCTAGGACTGGACAAGAATAGTAGTCTAAGGATAAGCACGTCTGCAGCACTGACTTAGCCCTCTATGCATATTTTGCTGCATGAATGGTGAATGAGGAGGCTTTCCAGTATGGCAGATGGGCCCAGGCATGATGCCAGCTCCTTGGCACCTGGCTGTGTGGGTGCTGGATGCTGTTTTCTCTAATGCTTGCTTTGAGATGGCCTCAGGCAGTTTCTTCGTGCCTTCACCCACTGCTCTTAGCTGAAGGCCTGAGTAGGACCCTCTACAGATCTCTGGAGCTCGCTGTGTAGTTTGAGTCCTGTCCTGTAATACGCCCTGGTAACTCGAGTCCTGGGCCTCTCAGCTCCACCTTTGTGACGCTCCCTCCCTGAGCTACAGCCTGGATGTCCCCTGAGTCACTGGACTGGGGACAGTGCAGGGGTCTTGTTATCTGGTGCCTAAGGGCTGTTATCCTTCCTTGCCTGACTTTTATCCTATTTTTTCCTTGCCTGACTGTTACCCTTCCTTGCCTGACTTTTGAAAAGTGCTATCTTCTGTAATTTTTCTTTTCTTTCTTTTTCTTCCTTCTTTCCGCCCTTTCTCTCTGCCTCCTTCTTTCCTTCTTAAATTCTTCTTCTTTTCCTAGACAAAAAAGTAATTACAGTTCTGTTCCTGTTTATTGATCTGTGGCCTAATTCCAATCTCATAATCTTTTCTTTAATACCTGCATCTCCTACTGCATCTCTCTTCTCAGGGAATGGATCCACTTTTTATTTAACTCTCTAACCCAGAACTCAAGATGCATATGTAATTCTCACTCACCACTTTCCAACCTTTGCGGTCCTCAAAATCCATCCTCCCTAGAGCTTTAACCCTTTATTTCTTTGTCCACTCTGCCACTGGGATAGTTTTGATCGCCCCGACCTCTTGCCTGAATTGTTAAATCTTCTTGCTCTCCCTTTTCACTCCTTTCACATCTGTACCAATTTTTTTCTCCTCCTTTATTCAGTGAGTGACATATTCATCCACATAGCTGACTAAGGTAGAAACAGGAATTATTCTATTTTTGTCTTTTCTACTCAGCCAAACATTGAGCATACTGTGTGAATGGAGGGTTTTTTTTTTGGTGGAGATGATTTCTATATGTATGAAAAAATATTTGACCCATCAAAATAAAATATATATAATTTAAGCTAATGAAGATGCCACCACTCTTCCCCGGTCAGGTTGGCAGAAATCCGAAAGGGGATGGAACACTATGTGGGGAGGATATGAGGAAAGGGAAACTTTCATAAGTTGCTTTGGTTGGGTGTGTTGGTCAGCTTTCCAGTTGCTGAGACAATATCCTACACCTACAATTTAAAGGAGGAAAGATTTAATTTAACTTGTGGTTCCAGGGGACTCAGTCCATGGACAGCTGTCTCCAAGGCAGGAACATCATGGTGGAAGGAAGAGATGGAGCAAATTTACTTAGTCACGGTGGCTGGGAAGCAGATCATGGAGGAGTGCCATAGTGGAGGGGTGAGCGACCAGACACAGACTCCAAAGCCATGTCTCCATGACCCACCCTGACACACCTATAAATATGCTTCACTAATCCCTAGCGTGGATGCCAAAGGCCAGTAACACTCCAGCCGAACCACCAGAGGGTGTACATTGGAGCAGTCTTTGTGGATGGCAGTTTAACAAATTCTGTCACTCCAAGCTGGACATGCACATACCTTGGACTTGAAGAGATGACACTCACTGATTTTCTTGAACATTTATATCTATAGTGATATTTACTACAGCAAAAGTTTCAGAGCAATCTAACTGCTCAGAGGTAGGATACTGTTTAAATACAATATGGTCCCTGTTGGTGTGTTGATGGGGTGATTTTGTTACTGGGTTTTGGGGTGCTGGAGTTGCCTTGTAGAGGTGGTTTCTAGGTTCTTTCTGTCCTGACCAAAGAATTGGTCAGGACAAGTGCAAATGGTAGTAAGGTTTTACATTTATTAAAGGTAGGAAAAGAAACAGGCTCTGCAGAGTGAGTGTAGGTCAATGTAAATGTAGGAAAATAAGTATACCCTGCAGCATGAGAATGGGCCAGTGTGGAGGGACACAGTACCCCAGGATCAAGGCTGACTGTCCTGTTTGTATTTCCTACTCCTGAGGCTGACTTCAGTCTGGGCCATCCTATCAAAAACCTACTCGAGTTCTTGCAAGAAGTCCACATGCAGGGGTTTGGGAAATGTTCTGTTCATGTGTCCTGGAAGTTTGAGATTAACAGGTATGCCTACTTCCCCACCCAGCTTTGCTGTGCTTTAGTCTCTTGCCTCAGTTTCTCCTGTGTGTTGATAGGGGAGGGGTTCTCTGGGGCTGGAGGTGCCCTTTCTAGTGTGCCCTATGCAGAGATCCACTGGGGAGGGAGACAGGAGCCTGGGGGACAGGCATGGAGAGGATACTGAGTTTTTGTATGGTGTTTTTTGGTGGTCTTCGAATATCAAATCATGTAACTATATATTGTCTATTCCAAAAATAGTTGATGCTTTAAAAAGTACACTTGCATACTTTTAAGTTCCCCTGTACCACTCTTCTCTCACTGCCACACGAATCGGTCTTTGAACCCTATTGATTTTCCCATCTAGAATGTCTTGGAACATGTCCCCATGTACTCCCCATCTACTCCCCATTCTCTTTCCCATTTCTACCTCCTCCTATCCTGTGAGACCCAATCTACAGACACCCTTATCTATGACCCCTCTGGCTAGGGCGCACTCTAGTCCTGTTAGCTTTGGATTGCCTGGAGTGTGCATCTGAATCCGGAGCTCTGGAGAGAGGTTTAGACCCCAGACCTAGATTGGGAGCCATGGGTGCATTTTGTGGTTGCATTCTTGAGTACCTGAGCTGACCAGCAGCTCTCAGAAATGACGGGATTTTAGCCTGAAAAGGCAGGATGGGGACAGGGGGTAGCTGCTCCTAGGGCTTCAGTTTGGCATTGGATTTCCCAACTGCGGCAGGAGCTATAAAAACACACTGAGGTCCATCCGGCAGGATTTCCTCTGTCTGCCCGTGGGATCACAGTGCTTGAGTGCTCCTCTAAGGCTCGAGCGTATCATCTAGGGAGTCCCTCCCATGCCAGGCGGCAAATAGGACCTGTTAGAGAGGAAGGACACTGTGGGAATGTGTTTCCCTCCATTGTCCCCTGGGACATCCTCGAGAGTGTCCCTCTGAGCTGCATGCCCACAGATGATGCAGTGCTGTGCGGCCCCCGCTGAGGTCAGTGCAGGGCCGCCAGGCGGGTGGGACGGGTCATATGACAGTCTGGCCCAGGGCCTTTGCTTGGAATTGCTCTCCCCAGGCCTGGGGGGTGCCTATTGTCTACAAGTTGAGGTGCAGCCATTCTGAGTGTGACATTCAAACAGAAAGTCTGCAGGATTGTCCTGTTGTCTGTTGTTGCTTCCTGAGACAGTGTGATTGTTAAACTTAAGTGTCAACTTGATTAGCTTAGAAGTTGCTAGGGGATTAGTAAAGCACTTCCGGGTGTGTCTGAGCAGGTCATGGAGGCATGACCTTGGGGTCCATGTCAGTCCTTGGCCCCTTTCTCTCTGGTCTGTTCCTCTGCTCTGCTTCCTGGCTGCCATGAGCTAAGCATCTTTGCTCCGCCAGGCCCTTCTGCCGTGATGTTCCTGCCTTAGAGCCAGCTGACCACCCTTCAGACTAAACCTCTAAATCTGTGATCCAGGTAAACCATTTCCTCCTGTAAGTTGCGGGTGTCAGGTACTTTGTCCTAGCAATGAGAATGCGGACTGACACAGTGTGGTAGGAGCCTCGAGGCTTGACATGTTAGAGCTGAGGACTGGTCCCTGGTGTAGCCTTCAGAACAAACTTTCCTGAGCCACTTGCACATCTAGTTCCTTTGTCCCTCCCTTCCCTGACTAATTAACACCTCCCTGTCCTTCAGTTCTGAGCGCCCCACTGCCCCAGAAAATCTGAGAGGCCCATGGCCCTCCTGACATGAGACTACAGTGGCCTCTGGGGTGATGGTGGCTGTTCAGAATATCCAATAAGTGAATTTATAGTTCTCCCTGGGTCACAGAGTCCCATGGCTATTCCGATTTAGTATCACCCACGTTACAGGAAGGATGAGGAAGCCATTGCTTGGCTTTGACTTCAAGACTGACTTGGGTTTCCAGTGAGGAAAGAGTATAGGCAGCCGGGTGTGTCTAAATCCCATGCTTCTTCCATGGAAACATGGAGTTCTGAGGACTCAGGGCTTGTTGGGGTCCCCTCGACTCCTCCTGCCTTCGTTCTTGGGGATCCTTGATGTTAGCTGGGCTCCCTCTGAGCAAGTGGATGGTGGCCTCGGGAGCTGGCTGTGCCTGGGGCCTAAAATGCTCTGCTCATGTCCCGAATGACAGGTGGGATGGGCTGCATTATGTCCCCCAATATCAATATGTTGAAGCCATAACACCCAGCTCTTCTGATGGGACTGTATTTGAAAGTCGGTCCTTGAAAGGGGTGATTAAGTTAAAGTGAGGTCACTGGGTGGGCCTTAGCCCCCTCTGACTGTACTTGTAAGAAGAGACCGGGGCACTGATACACCCAGGGTGACTGTGTGAGCACACAGGGCATCTCCAAGGCAAGGAGAAACCTCAGGAGAAACAAGCCCTGCAGACACTTTGATGTCAGATCTTCCAGACTCCGGGACTGGGAGAGAAGGCCTTGCATTCAAGCCAGCGAGCCTGTGGTAATTTGTAACGGCATCCCCAGGAAACTGCTATAGCATCTAGCTTCAGCTTCAAAACATTCTTTTTTTTTTTTTTTTTTTCTCCGGTACCGGGAACCGAACTCACGACCTTGCGCTTGCCAGGCATGCGCTTTGCCGCTGAGCTAAATCCCCAGCCCCTTTCAAAACATTCTTGATTTTGCCAGGTGAGGTAGTGCACACTGGTAATCCCAGCACTCAGGAGGCCCACGCAGGAGGAGCGCCATGAATATGAGGCCCGCTTGGGCTACACAGTGAGTTCAAGGCCAGCCTGAATTACATAGTGGAACCCTGTCTCAAAAAAAAAATCTTGATTTTATCAACACAGGACAAGATGGTTCCTATCACAAGTTACCTCCCAACAGGAATTGGAAAAGAGCAAATCTGTTTTTATACGAGCAAGGAGGTCTAAGTGAAGCTGGGTTTCTGGTAGTTTTTTTTTTTTTTTTTTTCTCTTCCTGTGGCTTCTTATTTGTTTTGAAAATTTTGCAGATGTTCAGAGATCAGCCAAGTACTAATCAAGGGCTCCAATTCAATGATGGATCTTGGAAATTATGTTTAAGGTCACCTTGAAAGCCATGTGTTTGCTGCTGACATCTTGACTCTGCCAGAGAGGTGGCTGCGGCGCCTAGCACAGTGTGACATCGGCAAGAACCAATTTAAAACAAAACAAGGACATTAGTCATTACTGTTCAGTCCAGTTCACACGTAATTGCATTCCCATAGCCCTAAACACTTAATAGCGAGGATAGGACCAGAGGATGAACCAGAACAGGAAATTGAAGACATTCAAATTAATTAGATTTTTAGAGAGAAAATAAACACAAACGTGCCTTGCATGTATTATAAATCCCACACTGTCATGCACTAAAGCAGAAGATGAACGATTTTCTTATATTAAAATTGTCATATCAGTTAAATTTTTCATAGGATTTTGCAATCCTTGTGCAATTCTCCTGTGATTTTAGAGCACCACTAATATTCTTTAAATCTTGCTTAAAGGTCTTAATATTTTGGGCTTCATGGAATCTTTTCCTTTTAACTCCAGACTGTGTGAAATCGCATCTCCTGACTTCTTATCTGGTATCTTAGCAACCACCTCTACATTCACGGTTGGCTGGTGATGGGTCTGCTTCCATTTCCGCCTGTTTGAATGGAGTACCTCCCAAGGATGGCACTAAGAATTGCTTTTAAAGAATAGGCGTATGTAAATTGAAAGCTTTTGAAACTGCCTCTCCCCATCTTAGCATTCTTCTATAAATGCCTGCTAGGATCTATCCATCAATCAAAATAGCGAAGTCTTTACCAAGCGCAGCTTACTGATCCCCCAGGGCTGTGGATCTGCCTTTCTGATGTGAATCTTTTTTGCATGTCCCCATGACTGGCTGACAGCCAGGGGACCACATCTGAAGGGTGACAATTTCCCCTCATGGTTGTTTCTGGAAAAAGGAAGAGGTTCCTTGCTTCTGACGTGTAGACCTGCAGGCATGAGGTCCCTGGGGGGGAAACCACAGAGTGGGGCCCTCCCCAGGTGAAGGGCTAGCCTGGGTGTCAGCAGGTGCAGAGTTAGTTTATAAGTGAGGGCTTGGGTTATTCTTTCTTTTCTTTTCTTTTTTTTTTTTTTTTTTTTCCCGGTACCAGGAATCTAACCCACGACTTTGCGCTTGCCAGGCAGGCGCTGTGCTGCTGAGCTAAATCCCCATCCCCTATTCTTTCTTTTCTTTTTCTTTTTTTTTTTTTTTTTTTTTTTTTTTTTTTTTTTTTTTTTTTTTTGTCTTTTTGAGACAGGGTCTCGATATGCAGTTCAGGCTGGCCTTGAACTCACTTTGTAGCTCAGGCTGGTCTCGAACTTGCAACGATCCTCCTGCCTCAGCCTCCCGAGTGCTGGTGTGTGCCACCATGCCTGGCTCATGGGTTATTCTTTCAAGAGAGAGTGGGTTCATCTCCACAGCCCACGGCTTTCTTCTACAAAGCCAACGACCCGCAACTCCCAGGCCAGGAGCCCTGTCCTTCCCTCTGGGTCTGGAAGTGCTGGAGCCCAGGGGCGCTAACTGCAGACACAGATGACACTGTCCTTGAAAGCCCCAGGAGGAACTGTCAACATTTCACTTAACTCATGCACAAAAAACTGATCATATGCCCTGAACAAGGCAGGGAAGACAACCCACAGCAAGGTGGGTCTGCGTTTGGTCCTAGGGTTTTCTGACAGAGCCACAGCCCTTGCTGGAAATGCCCCTCCTGGATGCTGTAGCTGTCAGGCCCTTTTTCTCAGGCTGCACCAACTCCCTGGGACATTGACACTTATAATGAGGGAGATGCGGCTGAAGTTGGCAATAGAATATGCTTCCACTTGTAGTTGCCGGGTGCTCAGCTCAGGTGTTTATCCTTTTGCCACTTGGTTCCTCAGCTCCCTGGGTCTCTTGGTTCAGCATGGGCCTGGAGAGGTGGTGTGGACACTGGAGTCACTGTGGCTATGGTGGTGGTGCACGCCTGTAATCCCAGCACTTGGCAGGCTGAGGCAGGAGGATTGCCACAAGTTCGAGGCCAGCCTGAGCTACACAGTGAGTTCAAGGCCAGCCTGAACTACTGAAAGAGCCCCTATCTCAAAAAACAAAAGAAAAAACCCCAGATTAGGAACCCAAAAGTAAGAATATTTCCTCCCATCCCTGAGAAGCACTTCCGGGCCTCATCCCGCTCGCTCAGAGACTCATTAGCGGGGGGATCTGAAAATAACACAGCGTGTTCATCTGGACCCAGGCCTTTTCCAAGCTCAAGTGCAGTGTCTCTTACAAAGGCCCTGTAGACAATAGTGTAGGCGACACTTTGGGACAGCAGACCAGTGTGCTGCCTGGGAGGGTTTTATTTCTTGCTTTAATACTCAGCATTGTGTAGTCAGCTTTGCGTGACTACAAGACACCCAAGACAATCAGCTGATCATTTGTTTTCGCTCACCACTTTGGAACTTGCAGTTTGTGGCTGGTTGGCGCCGTGGGTCTAGGCCCCAGTGGCACCAAGAATTATGGTGGGAGTGTGTGGCCCAGGAAGTTTGTTACTTCGTGGCCTGGAAGTGAAGGAGAAAGAGGAAGAGGAAAAGGAAGCAGTTGCGTCCCATTTCCCCTTCAAGAGTGTGTTCCCCAGTGACCTAAAACCTCACACTGGTGTTCGCCCTGCCCAAGGTTCCACCACCTCCGGATGACACCAGGGGCTGGGGCCATGCCTGAGCATGTGGGCCTTTGGGGGCCTCTCCCAATCAAGTTTGGCTTCGAACTTTGCTAGTGAAGATGCCTCCACCCTCCTCTCGTGGATGCCCTTGAGCCATAGACAAAACCCAGACACATGAAGCTGTGGTCTTCATAATCTGCTGATGACACTTAAAGCTTCCAAGTGACTCATGCGTCTTTCTGCTGCTTTGATGGAGTGAAAAAGCAAGTCCCAAGCCCCAGGTGGACTAGTCCGATTGCATCTGTAATCCCCACTGTACCCTGAAGATTCGCCAGCACTTGCCTTCTCCGAGGCACAGACAGCACGGAAATGTTCCTCCTCCTCCTCCTTCACGTTAACGTGAGGATCTCTATCCACTACCAAGATATTTGTCTGCCTTATTGATGTTGCTGAGTGGTTTTGTGTTTAGCGATCTTAATGAAAAATGTACATATGGGAGTGGTTTTCTTTTTGTGTGTGGTGCATTCGGAGGTCCTTGAGCTCACGCTCATTCTTCAAGCTCTGTTCATCTGGAGGCAGCAGTGCACCCTTCGAGAGGGCAACAATGAACCTTGCAGAGGGGACCAGGCAGGGAATGGCTGATATCTGCTTCAGCTGAGCCGGGCTTTGGATTCTCCCTTAACTCAACTGACGGTGCAAAATTAGTTGTTTAAATGGAGCGTTGTTACCCAAACCAGTGAGACCCAGGTTTATATTTGGGTCCTAATGACCTCGCACATATGGCTGACATCTCCGGCAATGATCTGTTCTCCCAGGGAGGTAATGAGGATGGGAGGATGGTGACCTGTGCCCGGTGTCCCTTGTGGGAATAAACTGAGACCACCCACGTGGAACAGCAGGGCTGTTTATGCAGAGCGGCTGCACCAAGACAGCCGGCCACCCCCGTTGCACAGGGCTGAGACATCCAGGGGGCGACGGGGACAGCTTCACAGGCAAGGGGAGGCTCTGGGAGCCCTGCTGAAGGTTGTAGCCTGGGAGGCAGGGGGCGGGGTTTCCCTGTGACTGGTATGGTATTCGACTTTCTCTGGTGGCTCCTCAGATGAAAGTGGGGACCCACTTAGTGAAGCTGCTGGTTATTAGTCAAGTCCTGGCCATTTGGGGCTATTTTGGAAGTTGTTTGGTTTTCTGCTGGGGATAACACCTGCCCCTGCCAGTCTGGCTTTCCATCAGGCTGGCTTCCTGGGCTGGTGGTGCTACAGGAGGGTTAGTGTCCTCCTCCAAGAAGGGCAGGGGCTGCAGGTATGAGTTGGAGTCCTTGGTTATTTGTTTGCATACCCGGTTGTTGCCTGCAGAGGCTGGCCTGTGCCCCAGCTCTAGGGAAGATAAGCGGAAGCGGGGACCTGCAGCTCTGTGTCCTGGCTGTGTCCGGCTGGTTGGGGTAGGGGGTCAGTGGGTCCTGACGTGTGCCTGGTGATGTCTGGTGGGAATGGCGCAACCTCG
>NW_004955456.1:7124126-7125125 GCF_000276665.1 Chinchilla lanigera | reverse complement strand
CCAGGCTCTGTTGCTGCTCTAAATTTCCTGTAGGATTCAGCAGTGAATCCATCAGGATCTGGGCTTTTCTTTGTTAGTAAGTTTTTAATTACATTTTCAATTTCATTAACTGATATTGGGTTATTTAAATTTTTATATCTTCTTGATTCAGCTTTGGTAATTCATGTATATATAGGAATCTGTTCATTTTTTCTGTGTTTTCCATTTTATTAGAATACAAGTTCTCAAAGTAGGTATTGATGATCTTCTGGGTTTTCACAGGATCACTTGTGATTTCACCCTTTTCATTACTAATTGCATGAATTTGAGTGTTTTCTTCTTTCTTTTTGAGGAAATTGGCAGAGAGTTTATCAACTTTATTTAATCTTTTAAAGAACCATCTCTTTGATTCGTTGATTCTTTGTATTGTTTGCTTAGTTTCAATTGAATTAATTTCTACTCTTATCCTGATAATTTCCTACCTTGTATGAGCTTGGGTTTGATTTATTCTTATTTTTTTTAGAAGTTTGAGATTCAACATTAAGCTGTTTATTTGAGCTTGTTCTGTTTTCCTGATGTGAGAATTCACCATTATAAATTTTCCTCTTAAGACTGCTTTCATTGCATGCCATAAATTCCAATATGTTGTATCAGCATTATCATTTAATTGTAGGTACTGTTTAATTTCTTCTTTAATTTTCTCTGTGACCTATTGGTTGTTTAGGAAGGTGTTATTTACTTTCCATGTGTTTATATAGTTTTGGAGTTTCTTTTGCTGTTGATTTCCATTTTCATTTTACTATGCTGAGATAATATGCATGGAATAATTTCAGTTTCTCTGTATTTACTTAAGCATGTTTTGTGGGTTAGTATATGTTCTGTTTTGGAGAATGTCCCATGAGCAGCTGAGAAGAATGCGCATTCTGATGTTGTGGGGTGAAACACTCTGTAGACATCTGCTAAGTCCATTTGTATGCAGGTTTGGTTTAATTCTGATGTTTCTTTGTTGTTTTTTTTTTT
>NW_004955456.1:7117267-7122481 GCF_000276665.1 Chinchilla lanigera | reverse complement strand
TTTCATGGATTCCATTTCTTTTCTATGTTGGGCATTCATGGTTTTCATCATTTTTCTAAGCTCCTCTTTTTTTTAATCGGTGTCTACTCTAATGTATTTCATTTTGTTGTCATTCCTTTTTTTTTTTTTTTCTTGCTGAGAGATTATTTTTTCCATAGCTGCATCCATTTGCTTTTTCACTTCTGCTGCTATCATTTCAGAAAATTCCAGTGGGTGGTTTCTGATTTTCTCTTCTCCTTGTGCTCTGGAGTTGTCCTGGGTGGGCTGGAGGTCTGGGGTTGTGTTTTGCTTTTGCATCTTGTCATTTTTTATTTTCTATTTCTTATTTTATTTTGTTTTCTTTGTTGATGCTTGTACATTTCTTATGGTAGATAGCTTTACCACGAGTATTGAGGCTTCCTTAGGAGATACCTGTTTCTCAGCGATATCTTCTAGGTGTAGATGGTTCTTTGTGTCTATCCAAAGAACCTGCTCGCCCAGTTTATTAAGGATGAGAAGTTGCTATTTATTTGGCTCAGCACCCAGTCCTTCGGTACTGGACTATGGTGATGGTTATGCTTCCAGACAATCACAGTGTTGTTATATAAGGGAGAAGAATCAATTACCACAGATATGACATCCTGGATAAAGTAGTACAGTGCAATAACAGTAGTCCATCAAGTACAGCCTAGCTAGTGACAAACTGTGGAAACTATTAACTTGATACCTTTAACCATGCTAGCAAGTTCTACTGTTATATGACAAAATCTAACATATATCAGGAACTTGTATGCAGTTTCCACTTAGTAGTGTGATTTTACCCTGTGTGTGGAGGGATTTAAGAGGGCTAGGGGACAAAACAGAGAGATAAATGAAGAGAAATATAGTAGAAGCAAGGCTGGAGGGCACAGGAGGATTCCTCAAGTTTTGGGAAACTGGAGAAAAACATAGGACAAAAAGAATAAAAGAGAAAGAGAAAGAATACTGAAGCAAACCAGAAAGAGAAGAGACAATGTTCACTCACAAGAAAATATAAAATCAAGAGAGATAGTTGAGGAATGAGAGAAAGAAGATGAGTAGAAGAAAACAAAAAGAAAGGTAAGAAACCTAAATAGGGGAAAACAAAACCTCACCGACAGAAGAAGGAAAACCAAACGAAAGAAAAGAAAACTAATAAAATTCCTCTAGTGTTCACAGTTCTGTGATGGTGTCTGAGTTGGATCCCAGAAGTACGCTGTGTACTCCTGCCAAATTTGCAGTAGGATTTGTGCTAGGGATGGGGCTGATCTTGGTCTCTGCATGTGGGGGCTGGGATTGGTCTTAAGCTGACAATGTTCTGGATGCCCTCTCCTTACCACTTATGTCTCTATGACTCTCTCCCAGTTACTGTGGCATCCTTGGGTAGGGAGAGCCTGGGGTTGCTTTAGACCTGTGTACACCTGGACCCTTCCAGACTTTGCACGGCTTCCTCTGTTCTACACCACTGAGTCCTCTTGTATGCTGGTTGTTGGGTGGGGGAGTGCCCTTGTCCCCTGCAGGCCAAGGCTGCTTCCCTGCTTATGCTGCTGGGACAAGGCTGCTCTGCTGGTTGGAGACCAGGGGGTTGCTTCCAGCCTTTGTATTTAGTGGCTATTGATGGCCACCTGAGTGGAGTCTAGGTGGTCCCAGCTCTTACCTCTCAGAATCCTCCCTGGTCTGTGTCCCACCTGCTAGCAGTCTACTGTTCTGTGACCAGATGGCTTTTCCCTCATTCCACTCCAGGATGTTGGCAGTCAAGTGACCTGAGGCTGTTCTGTTGCTGGAGTTCGCCCTGAGCCCTTTGAGATAAAATGACCACCCCGCCTGCCCACTTCTGTTCCATGTGTTTGCGCGATGGAGCACAGCGCTGGTTCACCTCATTCACCACCCGCTGGCTCTGCGTGGCCCCTTGAGAAACAGTGCCTCCTATTCTCATTGCTGCTTCAGGCTTTTCCCTGCCACCGGCCGCTGGTCCCACCTGCTCCATGTGCTTATTTTCCTTTCTTAACACTAAGTAGACCTGGCTTGCAGTGAGGGCTCTTCTTTCTCAGGAATTTGAGTGGGATGCTGCTGGCCAGGGACCCCCTACTTTGTCTTCCAAATCATCTGTCACTTGCAATCATGGGGCACCTCTAACCTTCTAGCCACGGGCCTGTTCCTGTCCTGCACTCTCCTGTGGCCCTGGCCCGCCCACTCCTCTCCCCTGTGAGGAGCAGGCGAGTATCCTACAGTACACAGAGTGTGGCGGTCTCAGGAGGAGCACTGGGAAGTGATTAGGGGGAGATACCCTTGGGGATGGACTTTGAAGGCAGGGTCCCAGCTTGAGTCCAAGTCCTGAGGATGAAGCCTTCGGCGTGCATGGGAAGCATGTGCCCCACAGGGAGGGTGTCCCCGGACTCTTCTGTAGCAGTGGCCACTTGGTCCCAAGGAACTGGGGCCGCCCATCAGGCAGCCACTCAGCACTGGATCTGGACCCATTTTTCCCTCAGGAGTAAAGGACAAGCAGGTGTGAATAGACACTGGACTGGCACTTGTGAAATGCGTTTCTTTTTGTCTCCCAAAATTTGCTCTTGGTCCTCACATTGTAGGTGCTCTTCGGGTGGTTTGAGGATGGACACTTTACCCCTGTGCCCACAGGTGGATGCTTAGGTCCCACAGTCCCGCTTGTAGTTGCTGCTCAATTGGCCACTTGATCATTCTCACAGGGTGCTGTGGCTCATCTTTTCTCTATAGTCAAATTACATACTTGCTTTTTTTTTCAGTGCTGGGGATTGAACCCACTGCCTTGCACATGCTAAGTGCTCTGCCATTGAGCTACAACTGTGGCCACCAGGTGACTTCCCTTATCTTCTTGGTTCTTCTATCATTTTCCAAAGGAAGAGGAAAGCATCCCAGGATTTATTGGGTTAACTGTGCTGCTCCTGTATTATGATGATTTCCTCTGAGATTAAATATATTGCTTATTAAATAAACAAGTTAGATTTCCTGAGAAAGAGCACGTGATACACTCAGATTTTAGAATCTCCTTCCTTCAATTCCTGATGACCTTACTAGGAGGAAAGTTCCCATCATCAGAGAAGGAAGGAGATATATAAACTGGTGTTACAGTATTCAGGAGCCGTAGTGATGGAACGTCTTCTGCAGTGGCAGCACCTTCATGACTCCCCTGAGGCCATGCATGGGACAGGAAGAGACAATAAAACCAGAACAATTCTGGATTTCCCCCAGTCTAGGAGAAGTGGGTGTAAGGTGGAGAAAGTCTGAGCATGAGAGCTCTTATCTACAATTGTAGGGTCTCGAGGTCTCAGCAGAGCAAGAAGATTACCAGGGTTTGATATTTTCTGGGACTCCATGGGGTGCTAAGGGACAGGTCTAAGCAGGTATCCACTTCCAGACCACCAGTTCCTAAGTAAGGGTGACAATTAGTGCAGACTCAGAAAAGACAGAACCTGACCATCCAGTTCTAGTTCTAAGCCTAAAAGAACAAGATGAAGGGCAAGAGTGACATTTTAGAGCATATATTACAAAGTGGATACCAAAGCCAGCTCCTTTGTATAACTAAAAAACAGACCAGGAACAGACTGTACACAAAAAGAACATGACCTACTCTTCTAGAAGAAACATGTGAAATTACCCCTGTGAACACATGGGAGCTGAATGAGATATCACACAATTGGGAACACTCTAGAAAAAAATCCTTATTAAATGGACATATTATTAAGTAGGCATTTTTTTGCGAGAAAAGAAAAATGATTTAGGTGTTGAGGAAAAAATGCTATTTGTATCCAAAGAGAAAAAAAATCAGGCTGACCACACACTCCTGTACAATATTTAATGTGGACCAAAGTAACTGGGCAATTATTTGAAGGCAATTAAATTGTTACCCTGAAAAACTGATTCACTGCATTTCAGTAAAATTGTTACGAAATCTAAAAGCAATAGTAAGACAGTCTTAAAAATCTCAACAAATATAGAAATATAAAAACAAAAAAACCTCAACAAATATAGAAATATGTTCAACTGAGCAATTCAATGGACCCAAAGGGGTGGAGATGCAGAGGTCAGGGTCAGCAATGTCCAGAGAATTCTGAGGGAGGGAAAGAGATCTGAGGATTTTATACTGCACAATCTTTCTTTCAAATACTAAAGCACAGATAAATACTCTCAAGTGTGCAAATCTCAAAGAAGAAATTATCCACAAGATAACCCAAGAAGCATTTTGTATTCAAAGAGATACAATTCTGCATATGGGTATTTTTGGTAATATAGATGCTATAAGCCAGGACAAAGCATTAAATTTTTGGAATATTTTAACTAGTGTGTGTTATCCCATCAGTGCATTAATCTAGTGACGCATTCATGGATGGATGCACTGTTAGAAGGGGCACAGTTAGAGGGGAGTGCTTCGAAGGCCATGTCCTGCCTGCAGCCTCTTCCTCTCTCTCTGGCTCCTCTGTCTTTAGCCAGCATGAAGTGAGCAGCTCCTCCCTTCTCTTTCCTTCCATCATGACCTTTCTGCCTCACCACAGGTCTAAAAGCAATGATGCCAGCCAGCCATGGACTGAAACCTCCGCAACTGTGAGCCCAAATCAGTCTTTGGTCCTTTTAAATTCTTGTTTAAGGTATTTTTCCACAGCAATGAAGAGCTGGCTAACCTAAAACATTTATCTGAAGCTTGGCACTTAATTTTTTTACCCCAGCTTCTTTTTTTAAAAAATGAATTTCAAGTAAACTCAACTTACCAACTTAATATTAAAGTTAGCGTGTTTAAGATGACTATCATCCATTTACCTACCTTATATATCATTGTCTCTCATGTATCTACTTGCCCACCTGTCTAGCTTCTAGCTTTACTTATGTAATATTTCCATTTTTGTTATACTGCATCCTCTAGTCTTCCCTCTGTGTGCATGCACGCATACAGGAGCAGGTTTTGGAATCATGTTAACTACTAGTGTGTATTACTCAGCTTGTTCTACTATAACAAGAGGCTGCGGACTGGGTGGTTTAAACAACAGACACTTATTATGTGTGGTTCTGGAGACTGGAAGTCCAGGACCAGGCACTGCAGATTGTGTCCTGCTGAACGCTCTGGCCTGGCTCACAGATGGCCACTTGCTCACTGTGCCCTGGCGTGGTGGAGAGAGCACACTTGTGCCTCTTCTTTTTCTCCTTCTCCTTCTTCTCCTTTTCCTTCTCCTTCTCCTCCTCCTCCTC
>NW_004955456.1:7097230-7117032 GCF_000276665.1 Chinchilla lanigera | reverse complement strand
TCCTTCTCCTTCTTCTTGTTTTTAAAGACAGAGTCTCACTATCCAGTTCAGGTTGGCATTAAACTCATGATATAGCTGAGGCTGGCCTTCAACTTGCAGTGATCCTCCTACCTCAGCCTCCTGAGTGCTGGGATTATAGGCATGTGCCACCATGTCAGTTCTTTTTATAGGAACACTAATTGAATTAGCTTTATGTCACTATGACAGAACACCTGAGAAAATAAAATTGAAGGAGGAAAATTTAATTTTGGCTCATAGTTCCAGAGGTTTCAGTCTATGGTCATCTAGCTGTAGCCTAGGGTAAGGAAGAACCATCATGGTGAAAGGATGTGGAGGAGGAAGAAAGCTGCTCACCTCATGGAAGCCAGAAAGGAGGAGGGGAGAGAGAGAGCCAGAGAAGAGGGCCCAAGGACAAGGTGTAGTCCCCAAGGAGATGCTTCTGTGACCTGTTTCCTTTATTTAGGCCCCACCTCGTAAGTTTTCATCCCCTCTCAATAACACCAAAAATTATGAATCCATTAACTGATTACTCTACTGCTAAGTTAGAGCCCTTATGATCCAGTCACCTTCCAAACACTTCTGAACATTGCTGCATGGAGGACCTAGCCTTCAATACATGAGCCTCCAGGGGACACTGTAGATCCAAGATATGACACTAATCCTATTGGACCAGGGCCCCACCCTTCTGACCACACTTAACCTTAGGACCTCTTTTAAGGCCCTCATTTTATCTATAGTCACCTTAGGGGCTGGAGATTCAACATAGGAATTTTAGAGGGACACAAATACTCCATAACACACTGGATGATAAAATTGTTTATCTGTGCTTTTCCATATTTCTTAAATGTTTTATAATAAATCTTATAGGTGTTCTTACAAAATGTTATACAAATAAAAGTCCTTCTAAAAACTGTAACTGATGTTATGGGTTTTTCTAGAAGCAATGATAACCCAGTATCATCTCCACCCACTTTTTTTTTTTCCCACCCACTTTTTAAAACGACTCACGCGATTTCCATTTATTCAAAGGCTTCTCTGATGAACACAAGGTTGTCAGGAAAACTGAGGCTAGAGAAACTCTGGTGTCATTTCTAGTGAGTATCAGAGGCCAAGTGTACATCCCTGTGCCTCAGCATCTTTCTTTTCTACGTGACAGAAAGATGTCTGCTTCAAGGTAGGGCTCAATCATTTTCTTGTTATGTTACAAATTCAGTAACAAAGCCAAGACCTCACACAGTAAAAACCGCTGGGCTTCTGCATTTGGGGTGACATAGAAAGGACTCACTGTGCTTAGGTAAAGATTGTTGTAGGAGAGGCCCTGCCTGGCCCCCGCAACCTCCATGTGGCTGCAGTGACCCAGATATGGAGGTCACTCAAGGTGCGCTAGTCAGTTCTGCTGCTGGCCTCCCAGAACCCTGGGCTGGGTGACTCAACTCCTGGCTTGATAGAAGCCGCTGTGGCCTCAAGAGCCATCGGTCATTCTTGGACGCATCCTCTCTTGAGGCTGGGCTCACCCGCCCCGTCACATCCTGTTGAGGGGAGGAAGGGAGCTTCACGTCCCGGCCGCCTCCCTGCATCCTGCAGGCTGTGGCTGTGTCAGAGCTGGCCGTGGCTGTGTGCAGCTCCTAGGTCTTCTGCAGCTGATTCTGGGGTTCCTTCCTTCAGAAGAAGTCATTCTCCTGGGAGGACCAGGTCTTCGCCACACACATGGCAGCCGCCTGTTACCATGCGGACCTGGCCATTGTCCCATGCCCAGCAGGGCTGCATGGACCCCAGGGGCTGCCCTGTGAGGCTCCCACACTCTGGCTGGGTCAGCGCACAGGACAGGCATTGATGTGTGGGTTGAAGGTGCGCAGTCTTCCCACAAACACCGCAGTTTTGTGACGGGGCCCTTCAAGGGGTAGGACAGAGCTGACTTGGGGCCCCTCTCCAGCACGCTTCCTCGCTGGTGATGTGTTACTTTCTTACTCTATCCACATTGTTTCCCTAAGGAGATCTGGACCACAGCATGTGTGCACTGGTCATAAGGACAGTTAAAAAATTGGAATTTGGGGCGGGGGTGTGGCCCAGTGGTACAGCACTTGCCTACCATGCACAGGGCCCTGGGTTTCACCACCAGCCCTGCAGAAAAGAAAATAAAAGGCATTTAGGTTTGGAGTAGACCTTCACTCCTTGTGATTTTACTTTGCTCTTTAGATTTCTCTCTAGGGCTCTTTCTCCCTTCTCGGTGTCTCTGTATCCGCCCTCCCTTTTCTATTTTTAAGCATCCTTGAAAAGTTGCCCTTGGGGTCTGTGAATGTCCACAGGATCCAGAAGGTGTCAGGCCCAGGGAGCAGCCTTCAGGTCCCAGTGTCTGCCTGCTGGGGATGAGGGAGGGCTCGTCCTGCCCGCTCAGAGTCCTGGGTTGGCCTCCGCCATGCAGGATCTCAGGAGGGACACATTTGTCCTTGGGGCATCTGCCACGGGAGGCTCCTGTCACTAGCCGTCAGGGACAGTTCCTGTTGCTGTGGTAGTGACACGCTTATCCTGCAGGGACGTCTCTGTAGGTGTGCTTGCTGTGAGAGGGGACAGAGGTCAACTCTCCAGTCATAGGTGACGCGGTGCCAGGGGCAGAGGTATCCTCCTGTCCCCTCTGTTTCTAGCAGAGAACAGACCTGGAGAGGTGCACAGGTTCCATGCCTCCTTCTCAAATTGGCCCTTCCCCCTGCCCGATTTACACTCCATTTCTTTTGCTTAAGAAAGTATAATTTAAACAGTGCCAGAGAAATAGATTCTTTCTTTTAACTTCTCAAGAAAATTTTCTTTCATATATATACAGGGCAAGTCAGTAGTTTCCTTATTCATGGTTTTAGGAGTTAGCTGGGCATGGTGGTATACACTTGTAATCCCAGCACTCTAGGAGGCTGAGGCAGGAGGATTGAAAGACAGAACCAGCGGGGCAAGTTGGTGACTTAGCGAGACCCTGTGTCAGAATAAAAGAAGTTTAAAAAGGGTTGAGTTCCATCTCTAGTACTGGAAAAAAATTATAGCCTTAAGCAGTGTTGGAAAATATCTTTTTCATTTTACCTTCACAAGAAGATTTTCTTTCCTGCACAAACAGTGTAAAGTCAGTAGTTCTCTTACTCATATTTATAGAAGTCAAGATAGCTTTCATATTTCTATATTAAGAAGTGAATTTCAAGATGCTGGAAAGCTACATTCTCCTACCAGCTTGTGAGCTACCTCCCTAAGTATGATACTTGATGGAGGAGTTGGCCTTGTTGGGTGGTTTAGTCAATAGTACCTCAAGAGTCAGTGCAAAATTATTTCTTAGAACTTCACCACGCAAGGCACAATGATCAATCTGAGCACAGGCGGGGTCCCTGCTGGGCAGTGAGCACAGCGCGGCCGGATCTATCGCTCCTGACATTCGCCCTCAGCAGCTGCCTGGTAGATTAATGCCCTTTGTTCTATTATTGTATCTATTTTATCAAAATCAAGGCTGCTTCAGTTTCCTAATAGCTTTAAAGTTTCTCCCTAAACTGTACAAAGTCGTCTACGTGAGCGTTTTTGTGAGCTGGAAAAGGAAGGTTCCCCTTTCTCCTTCATGCAAAGAATTTGACATTTCCCAGCCTTGCCTCATTGAGATTCATTCCAGTTATATCCTTATTTCAGGAGCTGTTTTCTAGAAATATGCAAATCACCAGAGTACAAGTTATTAAATGAGATGGTCTCCTAAGCAATTAAGGGAGCTACACAGGGGCTTCCCACTGGAAGAGGGCCAGGCGTTGGACAGTTCTGCTAATGTCATGTTTCCATGAAAAATTTATATGCTTGACTCTAAGCTCATTGCCTTCTACTTTTAACTTCTTATCTTTTTTTCTTTCCTAAGAATTGTCTTTAAACAAAGCAGATAAGAAAACAAGCCATGGTGCAAACGCAGAGTTAAACATTTAGGGTGTAGAATGAATTCCACCCTAGTGAACAAGGTTCATGATCAAAATGGCATGTAGGCAGCTCAGCCAGCGGAGCTGGGTGGAGCAAGGGCAGGTCCTCTGCAGCCTCATCTGGGCCCTTGGAGAGAGTCTATCTGCACCAGGTGGGATGCCCGGGGAACAGAGGGGTCCTGAGAGACCTGAGCTGGGAGAAAGTGGGGAGACGTCATGTGGACAGGTTTGGAGCTTGCTGGGAAAAGAAGGTGCCAGGAAGGATACTTGGTGGAGAAGTGGCCTTGCTGGTGGGGTTGGAGAGGGATCCGCCAGGAAGGAGAGTGTTAAAGGGATGGACACGCATGGAGAAAGGGGAGAGGAGATCAACCCGAGGGAGAGAGTGCAGGTGGCCAGGGGAGGAGGGTCTCTAAGGAGGCATAGACAGCCCTATGAGAGACCAGGACACAAGTAGGGGCAGGGATGACTCAGAAGAGTGGATAAGATTGAGGGGTGGAGGCAAAAGAGCTTCCCAAAGGTTGATAGAAGGAGAGGGACCGGCTAGGTGCACAGGATTGTGGGGGATTTGAGAGAAGGGAACACTTCACAGTGGATTCTCATAGTGAGTGATGAGCAGAGAAAATAGGCCACATAGACTTCTCTGGGAGGCAGCCTTGCTAGAGAGGGATGGGGAGAGTGGGGTCTCAGAGGCAGTTGGAGCTGAGAGAAAGGAAAGACTGGACCACATATGAGGGTGTGTGTGGTGGGAGGATGGATTATATAAGGCAGAGAACATTGAGCTGAGAGAGGATATGTAGCCCAGGCCATGCAAACCTTTAGGGAAGAGAGGAGCTCTCTGTCAGGAGGGGAGCAGGAGAGGTGGGGTGTCACAGAGGATGCTTATGCCAAGGTGAATGGACAGACCAGTGATAATAAATGGCCTGGGGCATCAAGGGCAAGGGTGTGTGGGACAAAGATGCTTGAGCAGAAAAGAGAACAGAGTCAGGATGTGTGAATATATTTGTCACTTTCCTGTCACTGGGACAAAATACCTGACACCTACAGCTTAAAGGAAAAGTTTATTTTGACTCACAGTTTCAGTGGGTTCAGTCCATGGTTGGCTCCAAGGCAGAAGTGTCATGGTGGAAGGGCCCAGTGGAGGAGAGCTGCTCACATCATGGCAGCCAGGAAGCAGAGACACAAGGGAGAAGCCAGGGACAAGAATATATCCTTCTAGATTGTGCCCCCTATGACTCCACCTCCAAACACATGACACTTTTGGGGGGACACTTTATACCTAAACAATAGCAGCTATCTCTTTGACTCCCTGCCTCTGTGAACATACCAGAAATAGGATTGCTGGATCACAATGTCCTAGTTTTAATTTTTTTTATGAAACTGCCGTACTGTTTTCCACCTTGGCAACAGCACTTTATGCTCCCACTAGCAGTCCCCAGGAGTTAAAATTTCTCCATGTCCTTGCCAACCTGTGTTTTCTGTTTTTCTTTTTCTTCTTTTTGGTGCTAGCCATCTTTATGAGTGCAACATGGTGTCTCTTTGTGGTTCAGGTTTGTGTTTTCCTAATGGTTAACAATGTCGAACATCTTCTCCAGGGCTTTCTAGAAGGAACATGAAATACAGTACCAGCGTGGAGGACAATAGCAGATTCTGCAGACATTGTAAGGGCAATGAGGGACAGCTACCAGTAACTATGGATCAACTGAACATGGAGCTGACTAATTTCCCCCAAAGCACAAGCTACTCCAGGTCATCAGGTATGAAGCAGATAATTGGAGTTACCTATCACTATCAGGATATTTAGCTCAGCTGTGCCCCTGAGCTAAATCCCTGGCCCTGAACTTGTAATTAAAAATAAAACTCTCCAACTGGAAATCTCCAGGCCCAGATGGTTTCACTGGAGAATTCTATCAAGTATTTAAGGAATTAACACCGGTTTCACACAATCTCTTCCAGAAACGAGAGGGGTGGCATCCTGATATGCAAGCCTGACATCCAGAGCATGAAAAGAGAAAATCAGAGGTCAGTCTCTTCTGTTATTTTAAATTCATATGTCTTTAATGAAATTTTAGCAAATAGAATTCTGCAATGTATAAAAGGAATTATACATCACTACTGAGTGAGGATTATTCTGGGGATCCAAGGCCGATTCAGTGTTTGAAAATTAATCCATATAATCCACCATATTAGCAAGCTAAAGAAGAAAAATTCAGATGATAATATCAATTGATGCATAAAATGTGTTTGACCAGATTTAATACCTTCTAATGATAAAATCCCTCAGGAAACTAGGAACAGAGATCTCCCTCAACTTGGTAAACAGCATCTATGAAAAAACAAAAGAAAACAAAAACAAAGCACAAACACATATTCAGTTACTGTCACACTGAAGCAGCGTTTTCTCCTGTGTTCTGGAACAACATAGATGCTTTAGCCATTTCAATAAGGGAAGAGAAGGAAACTAAAGGTACATAAGTGAGAAAGGTAGACACAACACTGCCCCTGTTTGTTGATAGTATGATTAGCTCTATTGAGAATCCCCCCAACATCTACAAAAATATCTTGTAGAATGAGCGAATGAGTTCAGCAAAGTCACAGGACAAACAATCAAAATACAAAAGTCAACCACATTTTTACATACTACCAGAGCATATATGGAGATCGAATTAAACATGCAATACCATTTAAAAGTCTCAAGAAAAAAGAGAGTGAAATTCTTAGGTGTAAATCTAAACGAACATGTATAGGACTTTTATTTTTAAAACTACAAGTCACTGATAAAAGAACCCAGAGAAGAACAAAATAAATGGAAAGATATACCATGTTCATGGGGTGGAAGACTGCACACTGTAAATGTATCAGTTCTCTCTAAACTGATTTATAGAATTAACATAAACCCTATTGAAATCACAAAGTTTTGATAGGTATAGATAACATTACTGTAAATTTTATACAGAAAGGGGATGGAGCAGCTAAATGTTTTTTTTTTTTTTAAGTAAGAGGAGTCACCTATAGGACTTCAAGACATTGTCTAGTTACAAAGGTAGAGGCAGTCGGGTACTGCTGGAGGGCTGCACACAGAGATCAGTGAAACAGGCAGCCTCACATAAATACGGCAAATAAATATTTTAAAGCAGATGTTATTTTTAGAGATATTTTACGTTCACAGGTAGAAGAGAGCCCCTGCTTACACAGGTAAAGCTTCTCCCATTAGCAGAGTCTCTTCTCACAGCGGTACATTTATTGTTCTGAGAAACAATAAAAAAAAAAAAGAATCACAGCACAGTTTAAGATGATGTATAAAGACGATGGAACTTACACTACATGTGAAGAATATTTGGTGAAGAATTAGAATTCTATAAATTCATATAATTTATAAAAGTAGATTGAAGATGCAGTGCCAGAGGATACTGCCTGTGTAGCCACTGGTCCTTTCCATCTCTCCACCACCTGGCTGTGTAACTGGGGTTTCAACTGAGCACCTCCTATGGAAGGAGACCCCCGACTGGTGTGCACCCGGCTCTTTCTCCTCGGTTCTATTCCCTCAGTGTCTCCTCTCCAGTGCCACCCTCCTGCCTGGCGCTTCCTACAGCTGCCCCTTGGTCCAGCCTTGGTTCCAGTTCTTCTCCTGGAGCCGCTCATCCATCCTGCCCCTGGCCGATGTTGGCTTCCCCAGGGGACAGCGTTTCCCTTCTGAATGTGTTCCAGTGCCATAGAAAGGGTTCTACTCTTACGGCCTGAGACTGTCTCTTGGGACAGAGATCAACTTTTTACAACAGTTTAAAAAATTTATTTTGATTGACAAATAAGAATTGCATCTATTTACTGTATTCTGCATGTTGCTTTGCAAAATGTATACCTTGTGGAGTGGCTAACGCACTGACAGACATTGCCTGACACGTTGGTCAGTTAGAGTACTTAAAAATCTACTTTTGCGCAGTTTTCAAGACACAATTATTGTTTTTAACTTTGATTTCCTTGTTGTACAATTGATCTCTTGAAACCATTCCTTCTATAAAACTGAAATTTTGTGTTCCTTTGTTATAGGCAGCTGAGTTAGAAATATTATAGGTAGTCAGACAGGGCCAGGCCCTCAAAGGAGCCAACATGAAAGACAAGATAAGACACCTGTGGGCCAGACCTCAAGACAAAAGGACTAAACAAATGCACCCACATACCTCCCTAGGTATGAACATCAGAGACTGATACTCTAAATAAGTAACAACCACCTTTAAAAAGCCAGAAAGACTCGCTAGCCCAACCCCGCTACAGGAAAAGCCCCTGTTCTGTATTCCTGCCCGCTTGCTATGTGACTCGCTTCCCCATTTGATCCCCGTTTACTCAATTTTACCCGAACTATTATACTTGTAATCTTACTGGCTGACCATAGTGTTGTCCCACCTCATGCCCACCTTGTAACTTCCCATTTTCCCCCCACCTTGGACCTGCCTCACCTCAGGGTTTTGCTCTATAAAGTCCCTGGGAAGGGCAAGGTCCTTGGCAACCCACTCGGGCCCTGTTCCGTCCCTCTCTTGGACAGAAGCTTTCTTTCCCTCAATAAATATATTCTGCTCTTAACCTCCTTTGTTCCCAAAATTCATTCTTTGATTTTAGGGAACATGAACTCGTCCTAGATATTGTTCAGGTTGGGAGTTTTTATTCTCCTGTATCAGTCTGACCTCTCACATACCAGCCCCAGGAACCACCATGCCATGCTCTACTTTTATGAGGTCAATATGTTTAGCTTCCACTTCAAGTGAGCTTATATGGTATTTGTCTTTTGTTTTTTTTTTTTTTTTGGTTTTTTTCCGGTACCGGGAACCGAACTCATGACCTTGCGCTTGCCAGGCAGGTGCTTTTGCCGCTGAGCTAAATCCCCAGCCCCCGGTATTTGTCTTTTGGAGCCTGACCTATTTCACTTAACATGAGGTCCTTCAGGTTCATCTAAGTTGTCACAAACGGAATGATTTGCTTCTTTTTTACAGGTTCAATACCACCCAATGGCATGGAAACATCTCGTTTTCTTGATTCGTTTGCCGATGGGTGGGCATGTGTTATGGTTTGGATATGAAGGGTCCCCCGAAGACTCATGCATGGAACGCTTGGTTCCCAGTGTGGCAGCGTTCAAAGGTGATGGGCTCATGAGGGCTCTCATCCCATCAGTGGATTAGGCCTCGGAAAGATTCATCATTTGATGGCATTACTGGGGCAGGGTGGAAACCTGAGGTGGGGCCTACTTGGAGGAAGCGGGCCACTGGGGGCGGGGTGTGTTCTGAAAGAGTATGTCACATCCCAGCCTCACCCTTCTCTTCCCACTTTCCCCTACCTCACTCTCTCCCTTCCCCTCCCTCTCTTCCTGGCTGGATGAGCTAAGCAGCGTCCTCCTCCATACTCCCAGGCTGCCATGTTGTTCTGCCCCAGTTAAGCCCACAGTCATGGAGCCAGCGGACCACGGACTGGAGCCATGAGTCAAAACAAATCTTTGCTGTTTTAAGTTGTTTGTCTCAGGTGTTTCGGCCCAGCAACGGGAAACTGACTAACGCCATTTGCGTGTTTCATGTACGTGTGTGTGTGTGTGTGTGTGTGTGTGTGTGTGTTCAGGTGAGTCTGGGTATCTATGTTTGTGTGTCTCTATGTGTGTACACTTGTGCTTCTGTGTCCGTTCGCATGTTGTCTCTTTATCGGTGTGTGCGTGTGCCTGTGTGCATGCCTGTGTGTGTGTGTACATGTGTGCACATGTTCAGGGAGTTGGATGTAGAGGTCTGGGACTGTGAGTGACCCCGCGAATTCCTTCCACATGTTGTTTGGTCTGAACCAGCTCACTCTCCTTCTAATCAAGTCCCCCGAGTCAAGTCATCCCGGTCTGGGATGACTTTCTTCCTGGTCCTGCTGGCTGTGCACAGTGTCGAGCTCCTTCTCTGGGTGGCCGAGGTCAGGCAAGAATGTTAGGTGTGAAGGAATGTTGCCTTGAGGGAGTTTTCATTCCTCAAAAATTTAGTCAAGGGAGGAAGCAGATAAGGTTTCTGAATGAAGCCACGCATTTGCATTTCCTGTAACACCTCTGAGCTGCGCTGGTCCCATCTTATTATCATGTCCTCCGGGTGTGGTTCACACGGGTAAATGAGCCGAGCTTAGGAATGGAGCTGAAGTCTAACAGAACAGGAGCCCGAAGAGCCCTGGGACGCTTGGATTACGACAAGGAGAGGGCTGTATGGGTTTGGCATCTGGGAAGCACACTGCTGAAACACACACAGTCTCAGCAGCTCAGGTACAGGGGTCAGCAGGGCTGGAGTGACCGGGTCCTGGCCAGCAGTGTCTCCATCCGCCCTCAGCCTGTATTAATGAAACCACAGAGACAACAGCATGTTCGACACATGTCGCTGGCTCTCACTCTCCCTTCCAGCTGGCTACAGACATTTTAGGTTCCAGTATTTTTTTTTTTTTCATTTTGGTGACATGCAGTTTTCTCTCTGCGAATGCTATCAAGGCACATCATTCTCTGATGTGCTATCCTTCACATCATTGCTCTACAGGCAACAGAGGGTCCACCGCTGAAAGGCATTGGTTCTGGAACTGTGCAAATCCCTGGATGTGGAATCTCACCCATTCTGCTTTCTCAAAGACAAAGAGCAAGCTCTGCGAGTGCCATGGTGGGAACGTTCAGCGCCGCCAGTCCAGTGACTGAAGCAGCGAGAGCCTAGGTTATCAGCCGGCTCTGGGCATCTATTTCTACGCTCAACAGAGGAATAGTTTGTTTACCACGGAGTTCCCCAAACATCCTGCATGCAGGTGAGCTAGGACTCTCCATCCTGTGGCTTTAATCAGACCTGATAGCACAGTAGTTTGCACTTGCGGGTACACTGCTCAGCAGATTTCTTCTTGGTAAGCGTTTGTTCCTGTCTCCCTGAGGAAATCTTAAGACAGAAGCTCTTGGTGAGATTTCCAGGGGTTCCTCTGAGTCAGGAGCACAGGTAAAGTCTCCCACTTGTCTGGAAGTGTCTTTTAGCTAGAAAAGAAGATGAGGACCACAGAGAAGACTGTGGGCTGAGATGGGGCTTTCGGAGCTCACGTCTTCCACTATCGGCTTTCTATTTGTACATCTGATGATTATGATCCTTTTATGCTACGTGGCTCACTTTGTTTTCCAAAGGTCTCAGGGCAGCTTTACAAAAGGCCACTGAGCAGGACTGACTTTGGGTAAAGCGGGTCTTGAGAACCTGGTCTCCCACAAAAGGAACAAAATAATGGCAATAGAAACAATAGAAGCCCACAGTGTCAGAACTCTGGAAATGAACCAAAAGCCCAGGACAAACTGAATAGCACTCATTCGCGGACAATAAAACCACACAAAACCCCCAAAACCACAGCAGGCTCAGTAAAAATAGCAGGGTTTACAGTGGTTCGGTGTGAGACTGCTCCATCTGCCTTTCCATTTACCCCAGCTCAGAGGCCTGAAAAACACACACACACACACACACACACACACACACACACACACAAAGTTGCATTCTCAGACTGGAGTCAACCGTTCGAACTAGAAGCAACCTGGAAAATCTCCATTCCAATGGTGTAGTCTCTACTTGGTTTGACAAAAGGTGTAGATTTGGGTGGGGGGATGGTCCTCTCCTGTTACTGAAAATAAGAACGATCTGATCCGTCGGCTACAGCTGTGACTATACGAGGTAACAATTTCAGCTGGGGCAAAAGAAGCCCGGCCAGAACTTTCCACGGGGACCTAGAGAGCTAGGGACCCTACAGGGTGCTTTACACAGTGCTGGCGCATTCCCGGGCAAGTGCAGGGTCAAGGACATGCCTGGGAAGGACCTGGGAATCTAGAAGACCTTGCTAAGGTCCAAAGGGAGGAGACGGAGGCCTGCGCAGTCCTGGAACTGTCTTCAAGCTCCTAGGCATGGCTTTTCAAGCATTTACCTTGGTAGAGGAGCTCAAGATGCTGACGAACATCTTCTGATCGATCACTGGCTCACTGCTGGACTGTCAAGCTTAAAAATAAAACTAAGAATTTAAAGGAAAATCTTAGCAGGGGACTCAGTGCCACATGATGGAAACTCCACCTTTCTAATGGGTACAGATACAAAAATTCACAGCACAACGCTAGCAAATCAAATCTAGCAACATCTGAAAATGGTTATGCTCAAGCGGATTTACCCTTGAAATACAAAATGGATTTGATACCTCAAAACCAACTAATATTATTAGGAAAAGGGGGAAAGCTGCATGATGATCTCAACAGGTGCTGAAAAATCATGTGAAATAACCCTGTACCTACTCATGACGAAGTCTGGCGACAGACTTGAACAAAAAGGGGACTTCCTCAACATGGTAAGGGTGTCTGGAAAATGCCTAGAATCACAGAAAATGGTAGAAAACAAGATCTTGCTCCTAAGATCCAGAACCAGGCAGCTGCGGCTTCTCTGGCCATTTCTCTTCAAAATTTGCTGGAGGTTCTAGGGAGTGCAGTCAGGCGAGAAGATAAATAAAGGCATCCAGATTGGAAAACAAGAAGTCAAACTGATTTTATTTACCAAAGATGAGATCCTCATGTAGAAAATCCTAAAGAAAACACACATTAGAACTCATGCAAAAGTATGATAAGGTTATGGGATATAAGATCAAGTGATCAAATTACAAAAATCAGTTGCATTTCTATGGAGAGAGAAGAATCTGAAAATGAAATTAAGAATAAAATACATCAGTAACATTACAAGAACAAAATGCTTAGGAATAAATTTATCCAAAGAGGTCCAAGAATTATATACTGAAAATTACACAACACTGTTGAACTGTCAGTGTAGGTTAACTTATATATACTTCTATCATGCTACATCAAAATTAACACCAAATGTACCATAGATTTAAATGTAGAGCTAATAACACAAGAGTCTGAGAAGAAAACTTAAGATCTTTGAGATTCTGGGTTAGGCAAAGATTTCTTAGACATGATACCAGATTTACAGTCCATACTACACACTACATTGGACTCCATCAAACATTTAAAACATTTGTGTTTCAAAAGAAATCAAGAAAGAAATGAAAAGACAAGCAAGAGATTTGGAAAAAAGTATTCGAGTAATACAGCTTGTTAAAAAGAAATGGGAAAGTAAAAACAATTTTAGTAGAAGAGGAACACCAATTGATAACTTTAACAGATTGTGGAAAGAGCCAACTTTGAAATTAGAGATTTGTCTTCCCCTTTCAGCTTATCCATTTCCTTCCTTTTTTGGGCTACGGGTGCAATTTCTGAGCCTGGGGGACCATGGTGTCTGCGGGAGATTGTGGTTAGAGGTAAACTCTCAAGAAATGATATCCATTATTGCTGTAATAATACATGACATGATCTTATTAACTTAAGATAACACACACAAAGCACCTCATGGTTCCTTGTACACATTAAATATTAAAAATGTTATTTATTATTAATCACTAATTTATTACATGGAATCCAAAAAGAAAGTTAAAGTATGATCAGGTCCCCTCTTAACTCCTTGATCATTATAAAGAGAAAAATATGAGAATCTCCAAGTCTCACGCAACAGGACGCTATTTTAAAGCTAATTGGTAATATAACAGGAAAAGTTGGACATCCCCCAGGGTGAAGATTTATTTTAGCGCTGCATTTTATTTTAGTCCAAATGTGCACCTCAGACTTGCTGGGCGCTAAGGCAGGTGGATACCAGGCGTTACAGGAAGTCATGTCATGTTTTATTCATGATTGCATTCCCCGGATCGTGCTGAATTCTTACCATCTTTTCTATTCCCCAAACCAAATTCATTTACATTATTTCAGTGACTCATAAGTTCCGAGGCCTCTGGGCAGCCCGGGTTGGTTGTACTGGGGCAGTTCCTTCACGTGGGCTTTCCTGGGTCCCTGTCCCGGCCACCGACTGGATCGCTAAGCAGCTGTGTGGTGCAGAATCTGCGCCCTCAGCCACCTCGCTAAATCAGGCCTGCTCCAGCCGCTCACAGTGATCCCACACGCTTAGAGCCGATCTCACCCAGCAGCCCCAGGCCTCTGGACACTTTAACAACTCTCAGCACTGTGGAGCGTTGTCAGCTTTGTTTAAAGTCTGCTGATCTAATTCACTTCTTTAATTTGATGAATGCATATTAGGAAAACAGGCATGGTGCTCATTTTGGTGCGCTGGCGCACGGAGATAACGTGCTTTGATTATTTTCAATCCCTCTTAACGCCCCCGTGCCCTCTGCCCCAGCCCCTTCCTCATGTCTAACCATCTACCTTCTCTTTTCCTGTTAGCTCTCATTTTAAAAAGAGATTCCTCGCCAGCTTATTTTGCTTACTATGATGGTCTCGGGTCCATCCATTTTCCTGCAAAGGCAAAGTCCGCTGATTGAGCCGCTGACCTCTCTAACGCGTATTTCAGAGTAACATCTAGAACAGTGGCACCCACAGGGGGTGCTGTGGCCGGGATGCGATCCCCGGGGAGACAGGAAGTGGACGCGGGAGAGTCTGTCCAGGGGACAGGAGACCACGGTCTCAGCAAAGCCACTCGGCGTCCACCTCCATGGCTCTGAGGACGGAGACCGACTGGTTCTCACAGACTCCCGAAGCAGCGCTGGGGGAGGCCGGGGGTGGGGAGGGGGCGCCCCTAGGCCTGCAGCTGCAGCTGGAGACAGAGGCGGGAGGAACGCGAGCTGCAGTTCCCACGCTTGTGCCTAGGGGGCGGAAGGTGCTCTTTTTAGCTACAGAATTGGGGGAGAGGCCGATCTCTGCCGGCGTGACAGGTGACGCTGGGGCGCCTGTGCGTGTGTGTGTGTGCTCTGCACACGGGCGGCTGTGGGGAGGGGTCTGCAGTGCACCTCCCCACGCGAGACGGACACACGCAGGCACGCGCACATGCGCACTTCCCATCCGAAGTCTGCCTTCGCCCCTGGTCCGGGCCAGACAGGCGGGCTGTGAAGTGAGCGTCCCACCCCCGGTGGCTGCCGCGTACCCGGTTCCGTATCCCACTAGAGCTGCGGCGCACACTCGAAAGTCTGCTTTACTGTCCTCAGTATCTGAAATGACGATGCTTGCTGGGATCCGGTGTACTTAATGCATGAATAACGAAGCTCTCGCAGCCCGGTACCCCCACCGCCGCCTCCCACTTAGGGGTTCTGTTTCGTGCGTGCGTAGGGCGATAGCGCTGTCTCCCGCAGGCCACAGGATAGGGATCTGGCGGGATCCCGCTGCGAGGGACGGACGCAGAATCCCGAGGACGGTGCTCACCAGGGCGGCGGGAGGCTGCGGGCACGGGCGGCAGGGGTGTGCGCCGAGCCGGAAGGAAAGGGCTGCAGGCGACGCCAAGCTGTCAGCGTGAACGCAGCGCCTCTGAAACACGGTGGGCTCGGTGCTGTTGAAAGCGGGCTTGTCTTTACGTGCTGGCTCGTGTGAAGATTAAAAACCCAAGCAGGGATTTTCATGACACGCCTGGGGAGCAGACCTCTCATTCCCCTGCAAAAGCTGCCGGGAAGGTCTGGCTAGGGGAGCGCCAGAGGGAAGAGGCGAAGGCTTCTGAGTCCCAACACCGGATGATACTGGTGGCCCAGCTCCCTGGAAAGGGGCTGGGGCACCGGGGCGCCCTGGGGAGGCTGGGTGCTGTCGTCGGGAGGCTGGCAGAGGATGCCCAGGGGGCAGCTGGCAGAGACGTCTGGGGACAGGAAATGCGAGGGCTGGAGGAGGCTGGGCGGGGCGGCCAGGCCCGGGCTGGGGCGGGAGAGCTGCTGCGGGTGCTCTGGAGCAGACAGCAGCGTGTGCCCTAATCTTCCCCAGTGTCGCCCCAGGGGGCAGGTCTGCACCCTGCTCAGCCAGAAGACCAAGATGAGGCCGTGTAGAGGACAGCGGGCTTCTGGAAGGACCAACATTTCTGGGTGGGCGGGGGAAGCCCTGTCCTTGCCTCGGGACCCCAGAGCTTCGCTGCCTCTGACCCTCGCGTGAGCCGCCCCTGCCCTGAGCCGGGAGGTGGCCTCCCTGAGGGAGGCATCCTGGCCTCTCAGAGGTGTCCTGTGCCTCTCTTGCAGGCGAACCTCCACCTCCCATCTCCCAGGAGTCTCCACAGAGGTTGGAGCCCCAGCAGCCCTGGATCCACCACTCTCCCGTCCTGGCCACAGGATCGAATCCCAGTCCCTCCTCCTGATGGCTGCCCTGAGTCACGGTGCCCGCGTTGCTCTCGGCAGAAGGGAGATTGCGGGTCACTGAGAACACAGAGGAGCCGGAGCCTGCACACCCTTGCGCTTCTCGAACCCCTGCTAATGGAGCAGAGCCGAGAGGGTGTCGAGGCTGCGGTGCGTCCCTGACCTCCGCGTCCCTCCGGCTCGAGCCCTGGTGTCCACCCACGGAGTGGGGTGGGGCTGAAGGCGGGGGGATTGTGGGCAACAGACCGAGAGCAGGGTCCTTAGGTGAGAGGGCGCAGGGTCCCCCCAAGTATCCTCAGACCGTGCTCCTGGGCTCCTCATCCCGGAAGAACCCTGGCTTAGCACCTTGTAGCCTCCCCAGCGAAGCGTCCTTCGGGGAACCCAGGACCCAGGCGTGGCGGTCCGCATGCCCCGCCTTGTCCCGGCCTCTGCTGCCCCCTGCTGGGCGCGTGCCCCACTGCACCCCTGCTTGCCGGCGAAGGGCCCCAGGGTTCAGCCCCGCCCTGTGCTCTTGCAGGTTAGGGTTAGTTTAGTGTTGGGTTAGGGTTAGGTTAGAGTTGGGTTACGGTTAGGGTAGTGTTAGTGTTAGGTTGGGCTTGGGTTAGGGTTAGTGTTAGGGTTGGGTTAGGGTTGGGTTAGGGTTAGGTTAATGTTATGGCTGTGGTTGGGCTTTCGGTTAGTTTAGACTTAGATTATAGTTAGTGTTCTGCCTCCGGGCCTAGTTCACGGAGAAGGCTACCCCTAGAAACTTTTAAAGGCAGCTCTTCATTGCAATTTTTTTTTCTTTTCTCTTTCCTTTCTTTTCTTTTACAACATCTTAGTTTCATTGTGTTGCTTGAACTCACTTTGTAGCACAGGCTGGCTTGGAACGTGAAGTGATTCTCCTGCTTCAGCCTCCTGAGTGTGGGTATTACAGATTTTTGCCACAACCCCTAGTCTAAATGCATTTCTTATAAAGTTGTATCTCTCAAATGAGAAGGAGCTGGAGACAGGTACCTGACAAAGGCTTGTGTCCCCTGCGAGCGGACTGCCATTTCAGACAGAGTGGAGGACTTGGGCCATTTGTGATACGGACGTTGGGTCCAGGCAGCAGGAAGGACCTGCAAGCTGGGGGCCGGAGACTTGCTGAGCTGTGGGAGGTACACCGCGGGAGAGGGGAAGCTGAAGGAGGACCACCCAGGTTCCTGTAGGCCTTGTGCTGGGAAAGTCTGCCAGCGGGGATGGGCTCGGCGTCCCAGGGGATGCTGCTGGGACAGGCGGCCAGCTATCGTTGGAGCTGAGGGAGGTGGGAAGAGGAATTGGTGGCAGGCACCTTTCGTGGCTGGGGACCCGTGGTAATCACTTCTTTCCAAAGCAAAGCAAAGCCCCAAAGGTATACAGGGAGTGAGGAGACAGAGCCGGAACCAAAAGTGTGAGACCAGGAGACACTCGCGGGCTTAGAACTCAGAGTGGTCTTGCGAAGAAATCAGTCTTCCTGCAGAACTGGGCCTGGGCCTGTGAGGAAACCTCACCTCTACTGTCATGGGTGAGGCCCCTGCACCTGAGTGCGGTGTCTCCCCACTACCTCTGTCTCTTTCTCTCTCAGCCTCACCTAGGCAGAAACCCAAGCAAGCAGAAGAAGGGGGTCACAGGTTTGTGTTCTGGGTGAATCGCCTGCCTCTCTTCCTTGGGATCAAGATCAGGTATGAGGAGGGATCAAGCCACAGATGCAGGGCCTAGGGAGGAGTCCGTACAGCACTGAGAGATGACCTGGGATGGTGACTTCTGTCCTCCGTGGGTAGTGGCCCCAGAAGCCCTGAGAGCTGCAGGCAGAAGGGGACGATCCAGGCCCCTCCTTGCCTATGAAGGACATTCCTCACTTCTAGAATAGAGTTGATTTATTTTATTTTATTTTTTTGGTTTTTTTCCAGTACTGGGAATTGAACTCATGACCTTGTGCTTGCCAGGCAGGCGATGTGCCGCTGAGCTAAATCCCCAGCCCCGAGTTAATCTATTTTAGTAGACATTTAATACTTAACACACTATCTTCGGAACATTTTATATAATGCTCAGAGGAAATGACAATAACAGACTAAATCTGTTAAAAATATCCAGAGTCCCACTGTCCTGCCAAATCAAGAGCCCTTGCCCATGGAAACATGCTGTGGTTATAATTTTGTACTCCTGTTCTCATTTATTATTCATAGATTTGAAAAGATGTTTATTACTCTTCATAAGGGTCCTTCCTGAAGGCGGGGCCCAGCTTTCTCCTTGGTGACATATCATGATGGAACCACGGTCTGATGGAAAATTTGGCTGTATAGTATTGTCGTAGGTAGGACTATCATAGACATCTTCATAAAAATAGCCTTTCCCCTTTGGGGACAACTATCGACTTAAGCAGAGTGTCTAGCAATGGAATTACCCAGAATACTTTTTATGGCTATTTAAACGCCACTGGCAAATCATCCCGATTGGTTTTAGTGAACAATGTACTTTGGTCCTCTCCCTTCCCCTACCGCACAGCCCGCCTTACACTGCCGTCTCCCTGCCCCGTCCCTTTCCTCTTGCCTAACAAGAGTCGCCCTTCTATTGTCTTGTCATCTCTTTTAGATTTCACATATTAGGGAAGATAAGTGACAACTGTTTTTCTGCATCTGGCTTATTTTGGTTAACACAGTGATTTGCAGTTCTACCCATTTTCCTGCATGTGACACACTTTTGTTGTTTTTTTCTGGCTGAATCACTACTGCATCGTGTACACGCACCACATTCTCTGTCTGCTCATCCACTGACGGGTGCTCGTGCTGGCTCCGTAGCTTGGCTCTTGTGAGTTGTGCCACAGTGAACACGGCTGTGCCGGTGCCGCTGGTGTGCTGGCTTTGATTCCTTCAGGTATATACCAGGGAGGGGTGGAGCTGCATCACATGGTAGCTTTATTTTTAGTCTTTTGAGGAACCTGTGTATTGAACTCTGTAATGGAAGCACTAATTTACATTCCTACTGGTAGTGCAGAAGTGTCCTCTTGATGACAGCCATTCTGATGGGGGTGAGTGGGATCTCAGTGTAGTCTTAATTTGCATTTCCCTAATGGCTAAAGGTGTGGAGCATTTTTTCATATATTTATTGGCCATTTGTTGTTGCTCTTTTTCTTTTTCTTCTTCCTTTTCTTCCTCTTCTTCTCTTTCTCCTCCTCCTTTTTTTTTTGTTTTTGTTTTTGTTATTTTGAGGCAGGGTCTCACTATGTAGTTCGGTCTGGCCTTGAACTCAGTTATGTAGTCCCGGCTGGCCTTGAACTCACGGTGATCCTCTTGTCTGGGCCTCCTGAGCGCTGGGATTATAGGCCTGTGCCACCACACCCAGCTTTTTTGTGCTTCTTTTGAGAAGTGTCTGATTGCCCATGTACTTACTGGACTATTTGGTTTTTTTTGTGTGTGTATGTGTGTGTGTGCTTTGAATTCTTTATATATTCTAGGCATTAGTCCTTTGTTGGAAGAGTAGCTGGCAAAATTTTTCTTCCATTCAGTGGGCTGTCTCTTCACTGTTGATTGCTTCCCTCGCTGTGCTGAAGCTTCTTAATCTGCTGTCGTCCCATTTGTTGATTCTCCTGTGCTACCAGAGTCCTATTCAGGACGTCTTTGCCTGCGCCTGTGGCTTCAAGCGCTTCTCCTGTTTTCTTCCAGCAGTTTCGAAGTCCCAGGCCTTCTCTGTAGGTCTTTGATTGATCTTGAATTCATTTTTGTACAGGGT